>NW_027168898.1:7500-12500 GCF_036898095.1 Palaemon carinicauda | reverse complement strand
TGTGGAATATTTCCAAGATAGTATACGAGTGAGTTTCGGTGAATTAGGTAATCGATTCTCTTGGTGCCTAGGCTAGTTGCTTATGGAGCCTTAGTATACTTTATCATACTCCCCGGTTGCTTTCTTTTCTTCGGAGAAGGTATGCAATCCCTTTCCCTCTGTTTAAGCCTTGGGCTTATCCCTAAGTGGTTTTTTTCCGAATTTAATTTCGATAAAACTATACTAGGGTGTTACTGTACCTTCCTGTTCCTGTAGTTATGGTTCAAGAGGGACAGAACAACAGAGTTTTTAGTCTGAGTCTGTGTTGTCTGGCTTGGGGCTGAGTCCCCCTCGCTGACCTAACACTTACAAAGGGGGCTTAGCTCCCTTAGGTCACTACCGAAGGTTTCTGTGGATATGATTCCTTCTTTTGTGATCTACCAGACTAGTCCTGTTGCTGTTCTCGGGAGAGGATAAGTTCTTCCCTTGGGAGTAGCAATGCCTTCCTTGCTTTGGTGCTCTGGAAGCTGGCAAGTATTGCTGGCATTTCCCCTTAGATCTCCCTTAGGCTAAGATAAGTTTCTTGGCTGCGGGTGATCTGTCACTAAAGCAAGGTTGGCAGGACCCTCTTGTCCCTTCCCCCTCTTTCTTCGTAATGGCTGAGCCATTACTGTACTGTACGTCGTTCTACATCTAGACCTAGTATAGGTTAGGATGTGGAATTGACTCAGCCCCTTGCCGGCCGGCAGAGCTGGCCGGCAGGGGTCTTACTGTTCTGTACGTCGTTCTACTTCTGGACCTAGTATAGGTTAGGATGTGGAATTGACTCAGCCCCTTGCCGGCCGGCAGAGCTGCTGGCAGGCTAGGGTCTTATGTTTTCGAGTGCTGCCCGGACCTCTCTTGGTCCCTCATCCATGCCTGCCGGCAGAGCCGGACGGCATTGGTCAAGGAAGCCTGAATTAGTTTCTCCCCTTCCTTATATGCACTTTTTCGGTTGCCGGGCTTGGAGGTTGTGTACACTCTTATCCCGGCATCCATTCTATTTTTCTTCTAGTGCTGTACCTGTACCAGCTGCCGGCCTATGAGGCAGGCAGCCGGGCAGGTGTAGTCCTCTGGTTCTTTTGCTGCCGGCTGGCATCGGTCTTGTACCTTTGCCGGCCGGCTTATGTCAGTCCTTGTCTGCCGGTCACCAAGAGCGTGGCCTGCAGCTGGGTACTACCTTGTGTAGTTGCTGGCCGGCAGCCATTGCCGGCCAACACTGGCTGTTACCGGCCGGCAGTTGCTGTCGACCGCCACAGGCATTTGAACCAGAGTGCTGCCGCCCTATAGCTGTTAAGTAGTATACTTTAAAGCTAGTTGTGGTGTGTGCCGGCCGACAAAGGCAGGCCGGCACACATCCCCCTATACTGTACTAGTATTCTTCTGTATAGCATATACAGTAAGAAGAAAACTATAGTAAGGGTTTTGGTACAGCACTGTATCTTCTAACACTATTGTGTTTTCTTGCACATCCCTTTGCTGTTGCCCTCAGATAGGAAGCTGAGTTCTTCCCTGTCTATTATCCAGGATTTTAAAATCATTGCTTAGGTGTGAGCTCCACCTGTTTCCTCTGTAAACCTTGCATTGGTTACTCTAGAAGAGATTAACCATTTTGATTTTATTATCTGGAAGGCTGCAACAATGGGTTGTGAGGGAAACACAAGTGTGTGTCTTTCCTTTATGAATTGTTATGCTATACTATGCATATCCAGTGATACATAGTTTACTTGATACTCATGGAAATTTCTTCTCTTTACAGGAGGACCCTCCGAAGTGCGGAAATGTTTTCTGCAATGTCCGCAGCAAGAACCTCTGCGGACATGAGTGTTGTAGGAGACACGCAGCATGCGCTGTCTCCAAGGATGATCTCCAGTATTGGGACCCTCAGGTATGTACTGTATGCACTAACCTGATTACTGAGGCTTTTGATTCCCCTAGAACGGCGGAATCAAGGGATATAGCAAGGGAAAACCTTCGTACTTGGGTAAGGGGCTTCAAGAAGAACACCTCTGGCCCTTATCTTCCAAGTGAGAAGATGAGGGCGTATCTTTTTCCCCAGGCATCAGCTGATGCAGTGATTCCCCAGCCTCAAGAGGAGATCCCTCAAGATCAAGTCCAGGTGGACGTGGAAGTCGCAGTCGCGATGCAAGACATCCAGTTGGATGACAGGATGTCTGACCTGGACAAATGTTTGGAACAAGACCTCCTGGCAGAAGGTCAGGATGAAGTTCAAACCCCGGATGTCGTAGAGGATGAGGTCGACGAGGTGTCGGCTACTCCGGTTCAGATTCCGGAGCCTATCCCCTCAACATCTGCTGGTCTCCCAGTAGAACTGGGACAGGCCCTCTCTTCGATTGTTGGAATGATCCAACAAATGCAGAAGGAGAATCAGGAGAAGGCGGCTGCAATGGAACTGCGTATGCAGTCCCTGGCAGAATCACATGGGCCCCGGAAAAGGCTCAATGTGAAAGACCTTCCCGTATGCTCAGATGCTAACCCATGGAGGTATGCTGAGCACATGCCGATGACGACTGGAAAGATCGTCATCTCGGATAAGCTGGGTTCAGTTCCCCTAGAGGAGGTAGAATTCTGGCCCAGCAAGGCATCATATCCGGACTGCTATGTCCGGCTGAGAAAAGAACCAGCTTCAAGGGAGGAGACAGAGCCGAAGGAGGTCATTATTATGGACCACGCTAAGGCTCAAGCCCTACTTTCATCCTCGATGAAAGAGAAGGGCTTCTCTAACTCGAAGGTAGCTGCATTGAGCAAGAAGCTCCCTTCTTTTTTGTCCTCTCCTGATAGAGCCTTCCCCTTTTTACAGAAAGGGTTTGCGGCTGTCCTAAAGGCAGTCGAGGCCGGCAAGCCTTGCCCCTCCCTGGAGGAGTGTAAACCCTTGTCGCTGGCCCTGCCTATGGACCACAAAGACTGGAAGGATGTCCATCTGACATTCTCAGTGGGAAAGTTGGAGGCTGATATTGCCGGACGGCAATTCGGCGAGGACCTCCCCAAGCTGTCCGACTCTCTTTTACGAAGAGAGTTCGAGACAAAAGAAAGACTGGCTGCCTCAATGTCTCATCAGACTACTCTTGAGACGATGGCAAGTGACCCCAAGGTCCATGAAATGTTCATGGTAGTGGCTAAGTCTCACCTAGCCACAGTGACGAAGGACCTTTATGACTTCGTCAAGGCAAGGAGAGCTTGCAGGGAGTTCGTGTTCACCGGGGCTTCGGTGAGACACGAGCCAAGGAAGTTAATCTCCTCCAACATTTGGGGAAAAGACCTTTTCCCTACTGATGTGGTCAAAGAGGTTGTTGATAAGGCCGCCGTGGAGAATAGAAACCTTCTCCAGAAGTGGGGCCTGGCTATCAAAAGAAAATCTTCCCCGGATGAGGGTCCTCAACCAAAGAGGAAGAATATGAGGACTAGGCTACCGTCTCGGCCAGCCAAGCCTTTTAGACAGCAACAGCAACTGCAATTGCCATTGCCTCCAGTGCCCCAGATGGTGGCACAAACCCCGACTACTTTTCAGTGGGTACCCCAGGCTGTGCCAGGTCAGTCAACCACATTCACCCCAACGTTCGAAGGACAGTCTTCTTCCTTTCGTGCAAAACCTAGAGGAGCAGCCAGAGGCTCGTCTAGGCGCCCCTCAAGGGGAAGGGGATTCAGAGGTGGTCGTGGTCAGGGAGGCAAGACCTCAGGACGGCAGTCCAAGTGAAACGATACCGGTAGGAGGGAGACTGATGAAATTTTGGGATCGCTGGACCTTCGATCCCTGGGCCCAAAGCCTACTCAAGAATGGACTGGGCTGGAGCTGGCACAGCACTCCACCCCCGTGCCTTCGGTTTTTCCAACACTCCACCCCCATTTTGGAGGAGTACGTTCAAGAACTGTTGGAGAAAAAGGTGATCCGAAAGGTGAAGTCCATCAAATTCCAAGGGAGGCTGTTTTGTGTTCCCAAGAAAGACTCAGAAAAGCTCAGAGTCATTCTGGACTTGTCGCCACTCAACAAGTTCATAGTGAATTGCAAATTCAAGATGCTAACACTGCAACACATAAGGACCTTACTGCCCAAGAAGGCATACTCAGTCTCTATAGACTTGTCAGACGCCTATTGGCACATTCCAATCAGCCGTCGACTCTCCCCCTACCTAGGGTTCAGGCTACAACGGAGACTATACGCCTTCAGAGCCATGCCATTCGGGCTAAACATAGCCCCAAGGATTTTCACGAAGCTTGCGAGCGCAGCTCTCAAACAATTACGCCTAAAGGGAATTCAGGTAGTAGCCTACCTGGACGACTGGCTGGTGTGGGCAGCATCCGAGACCGAATGCTTGCAAGCTTCCAGTCAGGTGATCCAGTTCTTAGAGTACCTAGGCTTCAAGATCAACAGAAAAAAGTCTCGACTTTCTCCATCCCAAAAGTTCCAGTGGCTGGGAATCCACTGGGACCTTTTGTCACACAGTTTCTCCATCCCGACGAAGAAAAGGAAGGAGATAGCGGGCTCTGTCAAGAGACTTCTAGATTCCGAAAGGATATCAAGACGCGAACAGGAGAGGGTACTAGGCTCTCTCCAGTTTGCTTCAGTGACAGACCCAGTGCTAAGAGCACAGCTAAAGGATGCAACCGGAGTTTGGAGAAGGTATGCATCAAACGCGCGAAGAGATCTGAGAAGACCAGTGCCGCCTCGGCTACGTACTCTTCTCAGACCTTGGTCCCAAGCCAGACATCTAAAGAAGTCGGTTCTTCTTCAGCCACCTCCCCCGTCGATGACGATTCACTCAGACGCCTCAAAGGAGGGATGGGGAGGTCACTCTCATCGGAAAAAAAGTCCAGGGGACTTGGTCCAAGCTATTCAGGACCTTTCACATAAACTTTCTAGAAGCTATGGCAGTGCTCCTTACCTTAAAGAAAGTCTCCCCGCGTCACTCGATCCACATAAGATTGGTGATGGACAGCGAGGTGGTTGTGAGATGCTTGAATCG
>NW_027168897.1:32500-52687 GCF_036898095.1 Palaemon carinicauda | reverse complement strand
ATCTAATGTGCCTGGTGTTTGCTATGGCCCTCTGCAAACACTCCAAGTCGGCCGATTCAGCAGATGCTTGAAATCCCTACTGAAATAAGTTACCTGCCAATGACCTGATCAAACATCAGCTCAGACTATCGTGGATTGGCTTATGGAAGGATTCTCATAATAGAATATATTCGGAAGCGCTATGACAAAAACATTGCTTTTGTTTCTTTGGAATCTGAAGTTTTTCATGTTTTTTTTTTTCCAAGTAAATATATTATTATTTATATTAAAACTAAATCCGTGATTTAAAAAAAAAAAAAATTGGGAGTGGTTTTAATTTGTCCTAAATCGGCTGTTTTTGCATGAAAATAGCTCTTAAAAAAATCTGGTATTTTCTTGATAAGTGTTTCATGGACTAATCCAGTTCATTTTACATCATTATAATTACGAAAATTAATCTCAAACAATCATAACCACTTATCCTGCAGTATATATGAAGGAGTCGGAATCAAAATTGCATATTATAAAAGCCAAAAGCTTTGTCTCTAAGAATAAATTAGCGATCATAGTATTTTTTTTTTTTTTAAATACGTTTCCAAAGACAATAAAAATATTCTGTTTTAAAACTCGCAATATTGTTCCAGAATTACAGAGAAGACAATATGCAATATAAACTTAGATCTGATAGATGCGCAGTTGAAAAGAAAAACTCCTTGATCAAGAGTGCTTATGTTCATTACTTAAACTTTTACTGGTGTTTTGTATCTTTTTTTTAAATTAGTTGTATTCTGAGATATATAGACACAATTTCGCCATCCTGTCAGTGAACAATGCCGCCAATTGAAGAAAAGACTCGGAGCGGTGCTTATATACGATAAAACTCAACGGGAAATGGTTTATTATATCAATAATATCTCTGCATGGAACAGATGCTACTAATGGCTGTTCTTATACTGTTAAAAATTTGCCTTACAAACGGTAAATGCCTGGCAACATTTATTCAAGTATTTTTATCGATTTAAAAACGTCTATATTGATGTAAATCCGAGATATCACTATCACCAACTCGTAAAAGATTTAACAAAGGATAAAATTACGGCCTTATGTATTTCACTGAAATACGGCAGAGAACAGTAAATCATAAGGAAAATTTCCTATTGAAATTAAAAAAATTTTAACAGTGTAGTTAAGATGATTGATGTTGATGAGGAATTTATCTGAAGCTTTGGATTTCAAAACTGGATTTTATAGGTTTATGTAAACTTTATTCCAATACCAGAGCTAAGGTTCGGTGTTTTTTATCGAATGCTATAATTATTCTTATATATATATTTTCATTCAATGGTCCCCAACACCCATACGAATAAGTGAACCAAACATACTAGTTAAGTATCAATTTCCATTTTAATACTTTTTCTAACTGAAGTTTCCTCAATCACTCTCATAATTTGCCTTTAGCTATTTTCATAATTTTTTGTATAAAGTTTCAGCACTTTTGATTACTTCCGCATTTAAAAAAAAAATAATTGACAAGGGTTTTCTAGTTTCTGCGTGTATTTAAAATATTCATCACATTTGTCTTGATAAAAGCCATTTTTCTTTTTTCGAGGAACAGACCTTTTCTGTTCCCTGCCAAATTTTCTTCCAAACGTTTTTGTGAGAAAAACAAAATAAATTTCCAATGAGTAACAAACAGTACAAAGTATTGTAATAACACTAAATCAAGGATCTTTAAGAGTCCACACCTGCTCATAGTAAACAGTTAAAGTTTCAGCATTACTTTAATGAGCCAGTCAATTTATAATTTGTTAAGGGTTTGTCTGTTAACTATTGTCTGTAAAGCCTGTATTGATTCTTAAATTACACTTTTGTTTCGTTGATACCGCAAAAGTCATATGCAACTTTTTTTAATTTTTCTTCTTTTTAATTTTTTTTTAATTTTTTTTTTTTGGTCGATTCTAAGACACCAAAAGTGCAAGCCAAGCCTGACTAAATAAAAAGTAATAAAATCATTGATTATAAGTTCATGAATGAAACAAAGGCCATGTAGTTATATATGTTTAAAGCTATTCAATCGCCGGATTCCCATGACGTCAGTCAAAATTACCTTGATCAATTACATTTTCCTATGTCACATTATAGGTTTTGTGTTCTATTGAATTCATAATATTATAAGTAGTAGTTTAACGTTAAAGATTGGCTCTTTAAAAGGAAAAAAAAATACAAATTGCAGCCATCAAATAAGTAACCAGATATTCAGTTGAGGAGAAGTTATAATTATGTGAATTAAACAAACATTTTAAATATAATTCAAAAGAAAGCGAAAGAGAAAAATCAATCAAAAGAAATTATACTTTTCATTAGAAAAGAGAGAACTAGAATTACAGTGTACTTAATCATCTAAAATTCCTTCTTGATTAAATATGTGGCTTCGACCATTAGTATTAGTGAATTTAATTTTTTAGCGTTTCCGAAAGCGAAAGAAATGATTGGAAAGCCTTTTATATGTTATGCAATTGTTTTGATAAAATAAAAAAAAAACCATAGTTGTTTATCAAAATAAAAATCATTTAAATTCTGCAAAGGTAAAAAAAAAAAATAAAAAATACTAATATTACAAAAATCAGGTGTTTGTCCGTTGAAGAAATATTCTACACGTTCATTTTTATTTATGACTGCCTGTTACTTAACGTGGATACACTGATTCTAATAGACCAATTAAGTTTTTTGATTGAAGTTTTAAAGTTACTGATGGGGTAAGAAAAATATGTAAAAACCTTTTCATAGTGATGCGAATTGGCGAGTGATGCTAGAATTCACTTTTTGTTAAAACACCTGTATACCAGGTAAAAAGGTTTTTATCACATTTGACAGTTTATTCTTAAAACAGACTGGGCCTAAGCGTATTGTATAAAACGGACAAATTTTGTTTAAAAAATGAAAATTTCTGAAAGCTTTAAAGAATTCAAAATAAATACAAAAGAAAAAGAGGATGAGAGGAGAGACGAAATAGTCTTTATTTTAGAATTTGACTGCGATTCGAATCTACAAAACTTTCTTGTAAAATGTCAGGCTTGACTAAAATCGCAATAAACCATTACACTAGGCTACCAATAATAATGTCTACAGATAAGACTTAATGTCAATTATAATTATGGTAAGTGACAAGACAAGAACTTGCTTTCTTCTTTTCAATTAGCATGTTTTTCTTTGGAAAAAATCTGCAATTGACATTAAAAATATATATATATTTTAGTGTATTAATATATGTGTCTTTATGTCTTAATAATAATAATAATAATAATAATAATAATAATAATAATAATAATAATAATAATAATAATAATAGTAATAATAATAATAATAATAATAATAATAATGAGAGAAAAGAGAACCTTTCACGATTAATTCTTTTGAGGGAACGGTCACTTTGATGTTTACTTTTTCTGAAAATTTTAAATAAGAAATATAGATGTAATAACTGTAAATACGATGCAAATTTTCAATTTTTTTTTCTATATTGCGATGTACTTCAGGTTAAATGAAATTCAATTTCGAAATAAATTTTTCCTAAATTTAATCATAACAAATAAAATAACCTATGTTACCTGACTAGTTCTTTGAGGGTTAATGAAACTGGAATAAATTTCTTTTTACTGTATTCAGTAATGGTATATTTATTAAATGTAAATAGTTGTCTTACAATGTGACAAAAATTTAAAAGGATTCAAGAAGATTTATATCGATATAGACATTACTCGCCTATGTCCAACGGGAGGCCGAAGTATTAATGACAAGTCCCAATGAGATAGCCTACTTGTGTTGTTTCATCCTAAAATAAATGCCTTTGGATGTTTGACCAACATAAAACAAGTTTCCTTCTGAACAAAGAATGATATATATTACATTATTACCATTTCCTTGGCTATTCTTAATTGACATATTTTTTTAGATAACCATATGAACAGTATCCTTATATCTATTTTTTTTTTTTTTTATGGGGTTTGACACCTAAAAGACAATTGTCCGAATCCTAAAAAAACAAGTATTAATATAAGTATCTAATTAATTACCATTGAAATTAAGTGTGCCGTTAAAATTTTTTTATTATTTTTTAATATACTACTTGGCTTTAAGAGAGATGCGTTGAAATTTTACTAGGATTTTGAGCACAGGCGAACACACATGCTAAATATTGTGTTTTCAATATTAAAATAATGAGTGCTACTAACTAATTTAGAATATATTTCTGCATACTATTCGGTTTAAACTAAAATGCAACACTATAATCCTTAATCCCATATATCCATGTTTGGTTTCAAAATGAATAATTTTTCAACCTGCCTCTCTTTTTAGACATGTTGTACTTTGATATCACTACTTTTGTTGCTAATTGCCATATTAACTGACCACCCATACTCATAAAGAATTACATTCTCGAACAACACCTGAATCTTAAAGTCTCGAAAGAGATTAAGGGAAAGCGGTCTCATATAAATGGTAAGTCTTTAAGTTGCTACGATTATCAGATTTACCGAGAAATACACGTGTACCCCGATTCCGCCCACGGCATATAACAAAGACCCTGTTTTTGTTTAGTTGCATGTATTTCTAAAACCCCCCAGCTAGTATCTCAATTAAATATATTCCGTTTTTGGGAGCCAAATCCATTCTTACTGTTATCTCGGAAATTTCTACTTGTGTTTTAACTAAATGAACCCCACCACTAATAATTCAGTTAAATTTTGACTTTTTTCGGAAGCCAACGTTTCACAGACCGATTATCTCTCATAAATTTTTACTTGAGTATTGACCATCTAAGAATAATAATAACCCGTCAAGTTCCTTAAAGGAAAATATCAATTCTATCTGCATCAATGCTTCACCTTTGTAATCGGCTTATCAATTCCGTGACAGCTAGATTTCCCTGGTTTAATCATCCCAACTCGTAGTCTTAATCTCCTAAAACCCTCTTTTCTTGTCCTTGACTAACCATTTGTGTCTTTTATTTCCAGATAGGGTGCCATTTTATTCTCCGTGGCCATTGAACACCTCCTTGGAAGGGCTTCACAACTTCACCCTAAGAAGATGCCCGCCTCCTTGCCCACTAACCAAAGAATACCATCTCCTTAGACTAGGAAGGGAGTGCAGCTGTATCCACCACAACGACAACAACTACAACCACTATATCGAGTACTACTGAGAAACAGTGAAACATTCAAGGAAATAAGACTAAATTTATTTTGAGCAATTATTACTTGTTTGTATTTAAAGGAACGGATTTGACAAATCTTTCATTTCTGCAACTTTACCTGCTCCATGTGTAAGTGATTGAGCATCTAGGGATAATAGAATCAAGGAAACTAATGTTCCAGTGCCTATTTCTACTCTAACTAAAAGATTAAAGCTCTTTAAGTGAACCCCCTATTCTCCAACGTATATCTGCAGTTGATCAGATTTTGAGCTTTTGATAGCCCTTGTTACAGGTCTATTGAAATTAGAGGACCAAGGATGAGCATGTTAAAAGATACACGGCGGTAAACGGGACGTTGTGTTTGATGCTCGCATTTTGGTAGCCGGGTAAAAAAGTGACCCCTTTTCTATGGGCTCTTGAGTGCCAGTCCTCAAGGACGTGGTGCCGAAAAATTCCACCACATCTTTAACTGCTCCAGTGCAAACTGGACTAAAATGGACACCACTGAACTGAAAGAAAGGTTTAAAAGAAAAAAAAAATGTCACGTGGAAAGTCAACGCATGTAATGTAAGAAGACAGCATCCCTATAGAAAACTACCTAGCAAACTCGAGAACTGAACACGCCGACTGAAAGAAGGTGCCACCTGGGAAACCACGGGGATAAAACCACTCGACACCCAGATAGCCACCCGCAAGATAGCAAGAGAGCCGCCCAAATCACTGCCCTCAAGAAACCAAAACACCGCCCGTAAAACAACGTGTCGAAATCCGGTGAATCAGGCAGAAAAAAGTTTTGAAATGTCAAAATCCTTCCCTTTCCTATAAATCTTCTATTTCCCCTCCTTGTGTCGTTTGATCTTTACCCGATTTCCTCACTCCCCGTTATTTATTTTAAATTCAATTAAATTTAAAAGTTCACTCCACTCACTAGATAAATGAATACATTATATATCACTCTAACCTTTGCTCTATTCAATAAATAAATCAGCTGTTTTACATCTTATACTCAGTTATTTGTGAATTGTCAGTAACATTTAAAAAATAAACAAACCTTTAGCTCTATCTGCTAAATTAAAACAAAAAAAAATCATTTTACGCAACGTTATTTACTATATCCAAGTATTTTTTCAAAAAGAGAGAAAATATAAAGTTCACTCCATTCACTAAATAAACTAAACTATTAGATCTCATGCTACGTTATTTGTGGTGTCTCAGTAACACAATTATAAAATAAAAATAAAATTAAAATCATAACTTTTGCTCTAGCACAAAATAAATCAAATCATTTATGTCTTAGGTTCCGTTACTTGTAATATAATATTTTTTTTTTTTTAAATAAAACATAGAATTATAAAAGTTTGATGTTATCAATAAATGAATCAAACCATTATAACTCACGCTACATTATTTGTGATGTCTCAGTGATATTTATAGGAACTAGGAAATTAAAACCCCAATCTTTGCTTTATTCAAAAAATAAATGAGCCCATTTTATGTTACGCTACGTTATATATGGTGTCCCAGTAACTTATATAAACTAATAAAAAACCGACCCTTGGTCTACTCTTATAAATAAATCAAACCACATTTATCTTATACTCCATTAACTGCTATGTTCAAGCAATTTCTGTTTACAAATCATAGAAATATAGAACTCCGCCCTATTCACTACCTACTGTATATCTAACCATTTATATCTCATGCTATTTTATTTGTGATACTTCGTTAACTTGAAACTAAAACCCCCTACTCTATCATCTTTAATAACGCCAAACCGTATTGTTACTTTATAACGCCCCATTGTCCTAAAAATACCTAGGTGCTAGATAGAAGAGGGAATAAAATTATCCTCGAATCTTTGATCCAACTTTACGGCTCTATCTCCTCACGTTTGACATTAGGAATAACATTAATATTATATTTTGGTGATCTTCCTTGTATAAGGGTACTCTTGATCCGAGAGAACGTTTATATCCCGAGAAGATCCCGATATTGAGAAAAAAAATCGAAGATATTTCTTTATTCTTTTCCACTTGACTTATTATATTTTTCTCGAGATCCGTTGACTACGTTGAAGATTAAATTATAGAGAATCGGATGTAAAAGAAAATATTTCTTTATTACCTTGACTGTGAATTATTACCAAACCTACCTTGCTAAAAAACGAAAGTGCTCTGCCGCACTTGCCTCGTGCTATAACCTAAGCGAGCTAGCAAACAAGAATCATATTCCTGATTCAGGCAGCCTTCAATTTCATAATCTGCGATTTCTTGCACTTTAAATACCATCACATTCGAGATTCAGGCAGCCTCCGATCGCATGTTCTGAGAATTGCTGCACAACGATTAAAACCTTAACCTGAGTACCATCACATTCATGATTCATATAACCTGTAATCACATATTCTAAGATATACTGCTCAACCCTTGAAACCTTAACCTAAGTACCATCACATTTATGATTCATAGAGTCTCCAATCACATTTTATTTGATTTGCTGCACAACCCTTGCCCGAAGTACCATGAAATTTGTGATTCCTAAAGCCCCTAATCATTTATTCCGTGATTTGTGGTCCAATGACTTACTACTAAAACCTTAAAACCTTAATCAAAATGCCATCACATTTCTGGTTCATGTAGCATCTAAACATATATTCTGTAATTTGCTGCAAAACCATTAAAACATTAACCTAGGTACAATCAAATTCATGATGCATGCAACATCCTTTCACATATTCTAGGATTTACTGTACAACCCTTAACCTGAGTACTATCACATCCGAGATTTGTGGTCCAAATTCAAATCTATATCTGTACAAACACAGAACAAATGAGAATGAATGCACCCAGTCTACCAGGTCCCTCACTGACCCCCCCCCCCCCCCCACACACACACTATCACAGCCAGCCATCATCTAAAGACGAATCTTGGAGATCCGAGGACTAGTCAAAAACGTGAAACTACAGCTTCTCCTGTACAAATATTACTGGTGCATTGCCCTCTAGGAAGGGGAAACCAACCAGCTCGATAGATACCTCTCAGCCCCTGATGTCGACGTGGAATTGATTATTGAGACCCTCAGCAGGAAAACATCATCTAAACTATGCGAGGCTGTCCAGGATAGTTACATACGACTTACCTTCATTGTGTTACACTGAGACAGAACACGCTTACAAACAGTCGTGCTGCCAAGGCTACCTACTAGCTCTCTACTCTGTAACAAGCTGCCAAACCGTGTTGACCGTCCGACAGCCACACCACCTTAACGGCTATCTAACCCACTGAACTAAGGTCAATCAGTTCATTGTGGTGACTTGCCAACAGTCACACAACCACGGACATAGACTAGCTGCCTAGTCTGTAATCAACTGCTAAAATGTGTTGATTGCCTAATGGCCAGGGCACCTGATTAGCCACCTAACTCGCTGAACTTAGCTTAGCCAGCTCACAGCACTGACCTACCAACAATCGTGCAACCACAGCCCCCGACTAGGTCTCTACTCTCTTTCTAGCTGTCATGCTACCTGAACGGCCACCTATCCTACTGAACTCAGCTTAATCAGCTCAAAGCATTAAACCCCCAACCGTCATGTCTCCATGGCCACAAACTAGCTGTCAACTTTCTAAGCAGCTGCAAAACCGGGTTAACCTCCTGACAGCCACGGCACCTAAACGTCCACGTGCAGCTCATCCGCTAATTACAGGTCAGCCAGCTATGTTGAGCCCCCCGACAGCCAAAACTGCCTGAGCCACCAACCAGCAACCATTCTATATTGAACAACCCCTGGCTAAGTTGCATGAGCCACAACCTAGCCCATAGCACCCAACCATTTACAGTAGGTAGACTCCTCTGAGAAAGAGGTCTAGAATTTTCTGAGCCTCCCCCTACCATTGTCCTTAGCAGCCTCTTCCTGTTGGTATGATAACAAAAATATGAAAAGGATTTCGAATTTCCAGAATCTTTTTTATCATTTTCCAATATAATAACTTTGCTATATCCCGTTTAAATGACTTCAAATGTTGATAGCATGTGTAAAACCAGTGCGAAATTTCATGTTAAATGTTTGATGTCTTTATCTTTACAAGTATAGAAATGCCATTCACCACAAAAGAAAAGGCATTCTGTGTGTTGCAGTATGCCCAAACACAGTCACACATGACTGCAGCGTGCATTTCTGAGAGAATTTTCTAAAATGTCAACAACAGGAATGCATATTTGGACATGGCACAAAAAGTTCAAAGAGGATGGCTGTCTGTGCAGGGCAAAAGGATCCGGATGACCACAAACATCAGAAGAGATTGTCGAGCGGGTTCGTCAAAAGCTCGTGCGAAGCCCCAAGAAGTCCATAAAAAGATCAAGTCTGGAAATCCAGATTCCGCCAACGACAGTTTGGCGCGTTCTGAGGAAACAACTTGTTAATAAAACCCTACAAATTGCAGCTTGTTCAGTCCTTAACAGCAGATGATAAGCAAAAATATAAGCAATTCTGTATTGATATGCAAGAGAAACTTGAAGAAGACGAGTTCAGGGGTCATCTTGTTTTCAGTGATGAGGCCACATTTCGAACGAATGGCAAAGTCAATAAGCCTAATGTTTGCATTTGGGGCGGAAAAAATCCCCAAGCCACAGTTGAACATGGGAGGGGCTCGCCAAAAGTGAATGTGTTCTGCACCATCTCCAAAAATCATGTTCATCGCCCCTTTTTCTTTGAGGGAAATCTGTCAGGTGATGTTATATGGAAATGCTTTAGAGCTGGCTAATGGATGAGCTCATTACAAATGAAAATAAAGACTTCATTTTTCAACAAGACGGGGCTCCACCACACTGGCACTCACTGTGCAGGCCTATCTCAATGACAATATGCGAGGAAGATGGATCGGGCGTGCTGGTGTTGAAGACAGTGTGTCCCGGCCATTTCAGGAGCACACGCTATTCACCTGACTCAACACCTTGTGATTTTTTCCTCTGGGGCTATGTGAAGGAAATAGTGTATGTTCCCCCTCTTCCAGCAAACCTAGAAGAACTCAAACAGAGAATCATTGCCACACTGGAGCCTGTTAGCCAAAACATGCTAGAGCGTGTTTGGGAGGAACTGGACTACAGACTTGATGTGTGCCCTGTCTCAAGCAGTGCACATATTGAACATTTGTGAAATCGTTCCATGATTCCACATACTTTTGAATATCTCATTCAGATTGGGAGGAATAAATCTTATGATGTTCAGCATGAAGCCTGTTTAGTAATCTTTGCCTTGATCATGTAATCTTTTTTATCTTTACATTTCAAATCATACCAAATATTTTGAAAAACCCTTTATATATATATATATATATATATATATATATATATATATATATATATATGTATATATATATATATATATATATATATATATATATATATATATATATACATATATATATATATATATATATATATATATATATATATATATATATATATATATATATATATATATGATTAAAATTAAGTATGCTTCAAGAAAACTTATTTTTTCTTTATAACACCATTTCGTTATAAGGGTTATGAGCCGAAATCTTACAAGAATTTTGAGGAAATGGGAACTCGCATGCTACTTGTTGAATTAGTTATTATTAGAATTAAGAGTGATACTAACAGATTTATACTCTTGTTTTATATACAAAATATTTTGGTTTTAACTGAAATGGAACTATAATCCTTACCCCTATATATCCATGGTTGGTATCGTAATGAGTAACCTTTGAGCCCCTCTCTCTTTAAACATGTTGCACTTTGATATAACTATTCGTATAGCTAATTGCCATATTAGCTGACCACCCTCCCCATAAAAAATTACCTTCAAGAACAACATCTTAATCCTAATATCCTGAAAGAGATTAAGGCAAACCTGTCTCATAAAAATTACATTGTTTTAAACCGCACAGATTGTCAGACCTTCTTAGTGAAAGACGTGCAGCCAGCCAGGTTTCACCGCCGTCATATAACATCAAGACTTCTCAAACACCAACCCACATAATATTTCAATTATATCTCTACCTATTTCAGAAGTCAAATCCTTCCACTCAGTTATCATTCGTAAATTTCTACATGTATTTAAACTGAATGAACTCGTCCACTAATAGTACAAATGAATCTTGATAATTTTGGGAACCCCAATTTTTGGACACCCCTTATCTCTTGTAAATTTTTACCCGATTGTTGACCATCCCAGATTAGTAATAACCCGTCTAGTACCCAAAAGCAAAGGAGATTTTGTTCACTGTGGCCAATGAACGAATCCTTTCGTGTGCCTCACAACTTCACCCCACAGAAGATGCCCGTCTCCCTTCCTACCTAAAGTCGATCATTACTTTAAACTTGAAAGGCAGAACAGGTACATATACCACAACAAGAAGAACCACAATCGCCGTATCAAATACTACTGAGAAAAAATGTAACATGCTAGAAGGGAAGACTAAATTATTTTTGACCAATCATAAAATTTTTGTACCTAAAAGAGCTAAGCTCATAAGTCATTCATCATCGTAACTTTACTTGCTCCTTATGAAAGTGATTTATTTAGGAAGACTAGAATCAAGCAAACTAATGTTTCAGTGTATATTTCTGCCCTAGCTAAAGACCTGAATGCTCTTCACACCCTCCCCCCCTAACCCCCACCCCCACCCCTCTCCTTCCACACCATTATATCTGGGATTAATCAGATTTTGATCCTTTGATATTCCTTGCTACAGAGAACCAAGGCTCTACATGTTACAAGATACACGGTGATAAACCGGCTTTTGTGTACAATGTCCCCTTTTGATAGCAGGGTAAAAAAGTGACACCATTTCTATACGTCCTTAAGTGCCATTTCTCAAGGTATAGGTGCCGAACAATTGTACCAAAACAATCATAAAAAGGCAAACAAGCTATATTATTCATTACTTTATTTTTTCTGTAACTGGAACTATAAAGCACTCTCTTTGCTCTATTCGTACAGTGTTCTAAAAAATATCGGCATAAGCAAAAACTAATTGCAATTCCTTTAATTGTAGAAAACCAAATGCTCGATATTTTTTTAGAGTAGCCTTTATAAAAATGTACATATGAAAATGTATTGTTAGAATTTTCATATAGGGAGAATTAAAATTTATCTTCTTGTCTATCGAAACATCTGAAGTAGACGATATTGTTATTTTATTAATATTTATATAAAATATTTTGTGAATGGTATCAATGAATGAATGGTTACAATAAAACCTTCACGATTAACATTTCCTATAGAATGCCTTACATGATGGTTTTATTAAATGGAGAGATACCTGTTTTGCCTGAAACTGAATTCTTGTACAGGTTTTATTGCCTTTGATGATACTGGCAATTAAAAAGGTTTTCCCTGTAATTATAAGTATCAAATCACACTGGTGACCATCACTAGGAGCGTTTTTTGTCTAATTTTGACAAGGTTTCTAATAAATAACAAATTTTGTAAAGAACATTTTTAAACGAAAAATAATATTTTTACTTCTTTTATTTAGCGAAAAAGTTGAAAAGCATAAATCCATTAGCATTCTTTCTAAAAAACCTTGAATTAACCATTTAATAGATTGATGTGACTGGTGGTTCAAGTTAAAGTCATCTATTAATGATATTAGGAAAAAATTAAATTTACTCAAATCTTATTTTTCAATATTGTAGTAAAATTGTTCCGAAAATATCGGTAGTTCTCTATTGGACTTTGCTCTAAGGCATGAACATAAAACAGTACGGAAGTACATACCAATAATATAATTACATAATTGCGTAAAAGATTATATTCTTCTTTCATCATTGTTCCCTTAGATTATTAAATTTCATTTGAAAGCCAAACAATATATACAAACTAAAATTCACGCAAAACTTAAAGCAGAGTTCCAAAAAGGAATGGGAATAAGCTTTAAACTCATCTCAAATGCAATAAATTCATAGTAGGTTTTGCTTAAATGACAAAATGCTTTGTCATACTTATTCAGGAATACAATACCACATATCTTCACAAACGCAAACTCCGATTTAGCATCTTTCACTCGTCTTGGCAACGAAAATAGCCTGGTTTATGAGTTGGACAAACAATGTAGCATTAGGCAATGAAATGGCATCGTTGAATATGACTGTATTTTTTTCCTATTTGATTTTCGTTACATATGTAGTTTATGGTTTGAGGCGGAGGATGAAATGAATCCCATGGATCTTGCCAAATAAGAGGCTTTCATTTCTTTTCGAAGCATTGCCGCTTTATTGAAATTCACAATTGATAGAAACTTTCGAGATATCAGAATGTTCTTATTATAGATGTGGAACATTTTCTATCAAGTTAATTGGGAGAAAAAATGCTTCCAAACAAAATATTCATATTTTATTAATCATCTTAATACGAATGCTATTTCTGATTGAACATAAATATGGTCAGCTTTATAATTTTCGGTAAGTGATAATCCCTATTCAGAATTCATTATCTTCGAGTTATGACTAATTACAGTGTATCTATTACGGCCAAATAAAAATATAAATAATTGTGTTTCATGTAATTTGAAATATATTTGGTACATAGTTGATAACTCTTTGATATTAGAATCCCTTTCGAATAAATTGAATACACGTGTCATCTCGGATTATAGATTTTTATGAAAAGAAAAAAAAAATCATATCATTAAATGTTTTTGTAACAGCTGATCAGAATCTATGACCTTATTGCCAAGTGAATTTTATGATATTTTTTTTTTTTTTTTTTTTTGAGTACCTTACTCATCTACCTAATGATTTGAACATTTATTTTTAATCGTTCATATTTAGTTGTGATTTTGAATGCGAAGACTTGATATTGCACTTTGAAAAATGTGTGTTTTGTATAACGTATAGTTTATGTTAACAGTGGAAAATATAACATCAAATCTGAGGAATTTATTACTTCACTTTCCTTGAGAGTTTAGTATTCTTAATTAATTTATTTTGGCAAATGGATCTACCCACAAATTAACACATACAAATATTATCTAGTTAAGTTGTTATTAATAATTCTTATAATAAATTGTAATTATAGTTTTATAGATTAGCTTTATTTACATAATCATGAGATTCAGTAGCAATAATAGTTATTTTTCTTGCTTTACGTATATAACTGTACGTGGATTATGATGATGACTTCATTCTCATTTTACAGTCTGATATCAATCAACTTACTTTTGAGCAAAGGGCAATAAAAACTCACATCTTTCGACTGATCATGCCAGAATTACAAATACTATTGTTTGATTTAATTACAGTCATTCAGATAAGATAGAAAAACACCGGAGAATTGTCCATTTGAAATATGACTAAATTCTGATACATTTTCTAAGCTTTATTGAAACGTTATTAAACAATGAAAGACGATCCAAAATAGTTAAATGTAAAAGTATTAAATTAATCTGCTTATCAGAACCTAACAGAATTCTTCATACTTGCATATACACCAAGGAGGACACAAAGTTTCATAGATCTCTAAGTGGCATGTTTTGGACTGAGGAAATGAATGTGAGTAAATTGATCCTATTGAAATGAAATAATCATTGTTGTGAAAAGGGGACTTAATGGCATAAGTATTTTTTTTTTTTACTATAAAGTAGGATAACAAGATAGGAAAAAGATATCTAAAGGTTGCTTATGAATGGCAAAAGTAAGAGACAGGACATTTTCAGAAAGAATCTTCATATATACATACGATCAACGACAAATCCCTTCTCCATCATATTAGGATCAGGGAGGGCCAGACAATTTCAGCTGATGGCTTACCAGGTAGACTTTTAGGGACTTCCATAACTCAACAACCTCACAAGGATAGTGAGGTTGCACTCAAAATTAGTAACTATCCAGCTTGACTGGTTTTCGAACTCCCATCAAACATATTACCAGGCAACGACTTTTCCAATAAGCTACCGTAACACATCTGGAGAAACACATGGGAACCAGCATGTGTGCAAGAGATTGTTAAGAGACATGAGTTTACTGAGGGACCCAAGATGGGACTCTATACCCTACAAGTGATCTATCTTTGCTTTAACGATGCGTGGTATGAAGGTTAAATGTGAATAAAAAAAGTTGACTGTGTTGACATGAAGTGTTTTTGTAATAAATATTCTACAGGACCAACTATAACTGAGAAATATGGTGGTGCAGATAGGAGGTAAAAAAGAAAAAGGTTAGAAAATGTGAAAGATGAATCAAGTATTTTCAAAAGGTCTAGTTTTGTTGAGTGAAGATAATACAACAGGTCACTGAAAGATACTAGGTTGCAGTTGGAGATAAAGGCCCTGTGAGGGTTTGATATTTGTTGGAGGAAAGGAATACATCTCCAGGAAGCACAAGAGTTAATTCAAGATGAGATGAAATTGGCTATGTACGAAAAAGTGTTTGGCCGGCCAACATGAGGCTTCTGAATCCATATTTGAAGAAAGGATTATTTAAGAACGTTGCTAAATTAGAGTTCATACAAGCTTCAACATTGACTCACTCTTACAGTCCAGTCAAAATGTGGTTGAACCTCAAACAAATTACTAACAAAGGTTTTTAACTTGCATATTGAGCATGAATGACGTTTCAGATAAAAAAAAGTTTACCTAAATTAACCTTGCAGAAAGGGGTCAACGGCCTCCATCTTTAGAATCCAAGTAAACAGTATTAAAATTTCGAGACATAAAATTCCTAATATTTCCTAACAAGTATGTCCATTATGCCTGATAATTACTGGAAAAAAATAAACGTTTTTCCTAACAAAAAACCTTTATTAAATAAAAAAAAAATATGCTTTACATGAAAACCCACGCAGGAACCACCCCAAGCCAGCTTGACATTTTCTTGGTGTTTCAAATATTAATGATAGATAGCTATAAGCTTAATAAAAAGATAACACCAGAAAATAAGAAGCCCCGGTCATTGTTTTCATGCTTTTTTATTTCTTACACAAATATGAATATAAAAGGTACAAAAATACACTAATAGCCTTTTTCAAGGCAATAATTTTCACATTAATTCCTGATGATTCATAAAAAAAAATGGTGAAAATAAGTACAATTTACAATAAAGGAATGGTCAGTTGGTCGAATGCTGGGGAAAGGCTCTTGCATAATCACCACAGAACAAGGTCATGAACGCACCAAAGAACATTTCTTGTCAAGAACTAGTCAAAGGTAACTTCATCATCATCAAGATCTGGCTGTGGTGAGTTGGTGCATTGGAGGCCTTTTCAATTACCACACAAGTTTTAACGGTGAATGCCATGTTTCCTGCAACTGCATCTTGCTGTAGTACACCCTGAAGTACAGTTATTATTATTATTATTTTTACTTGCTAAGCTATAATCCTAGTTGGAAAAGCAGGATGCTATAAGCCCAAGGGCTCCAACAGGGAAAAATGCCTAGTGAGAAAAAAAAATCACGAACAATAACATTAAAACATAAACTATAAAAACTTTAATAAAGCAAGGGGAAGAGAAATTAGATAGAATAGAGTGCCCGAGTGTACCCTCAAGCAGGAGAACTCTAACCCAAAGCAGTGGAAGACCATGGTACAGAGGCTATGGCACTACCCATGCCTAGAGAAGAATGGTTTGATTTTTGAGTGCCCTTCTCCTAAAAGAGCTACTTACCATAGCTAAAGAGCCTCTTCTACCCTTACCAAGAGGAAAGTAGCCAGTGAACAATTACAGTGCTGTAGTTAACCACTTGGGTGAAAACGAATTGTTTGGTTATCTCAGTGTTGTCAGGTGTACAAGGATAGAGGAGAATCTGTTAAGGATAGGCCACACTATTCGGTGTATGTGTAGGCAAAAGGAAAGTGAACCGTCACCAGAGAGGACCCCAATTTAGTACTGTCTGACCGGTCAAAGGACTTATAACTCTCTAGCGGTAGTATCTCAACCTAATTATAGCCAACAAATTTACAGGACCAGCTAGCAAGTCAATCTTGATTGGTTGTAATTTACCAGGAATGTCGTAGCTGCTCTTGTTGGTGGCAATGATTTGACCTCAACATACTTTGAACTTTTTGCAACCTTTTCCTTAAAGCAACTCAGTCGGAGATGATTGATATTTTCCCCATCATTACCATTGTACAGGCACACTAAAGCCTTCTCCCAAACTTCAATAACCTCTTCTGCACTGTTATCGTTGCCAAAGACTTCTGCCAGTTCGAGGAATTTTCTGTTGTTCATCACCTTTCGAAGGGAGGCTGCCTTCACAATTTCATGAACACTGGATGTAGAATCACAACCCAGTAGTGCATGGGTGAAAAGAATAATGGAACAGACCACATCTCCCAAAGATTTCCTCATGTCTTCGATGTTCCAGACTATCACACTTTTTGCACTAGCCTTTGGTTGTGGCATGAAGTAAATACTGTAACCATCATCTCTAGGGGTATGAATACATAGAAGAACCAATAGGTCAGTGTCATCTGCTATCAAAATGGTTTCTTCTGTGTGTGCCAGTTCTGGAGCAGTTTTCACAATCAATATGTCAGCGTATCTAGATGCATGGACTACTTTACAACCTGCTTCCTCCAAACACTTTCCCAGCAATTTGATGAACAATTGTTTGTTTTCTTGAAAAGCTAGGAAAATCATATTGTTTTTTTAATATGAACACCATTAAAGGGATCAGTGACACATTAACACCAACAGAACCCACTACTCGGCATCAGTGAGTCGCGTCTTTAATGGATGGACCACTTTCATACCCATCAAAGAGAAGGCATGCTTTTCCATATTTATTTTTGACATTTCTGCGGTATTTGGCACAGATCTCATCAAATGTGTGGGATTTTTGCCATGGAAGGCGTTGAAGTAGTGTTCCTTCATCTAAGAGATACTTTGGATCTGAAGACTGTGGACCTGATTGTACAGGGGAAGTCAATTCCAATATTGCGTGAGCCAAAGCCGTTATTTTTTGCCTCACGTGGTAGTCCGAAAGAAAGAAAAAGTGCAGGTGGGTAACCACAAAGTTCATACTGGAAATGTTTTTGCTGATGCTGAGTTGAGGGTTCATAGGTAGATAGCACACGCAGTCTCTGGAGTAGGATTTGTGGATCAGTCTCAACTGCTTCATCTTTGTTGAGCAAAACTTTCGACCTAACCATCTCCAACCATTGAAGCTATGATTGACTCTCCTATGGAGTTTTCTCTGTCCACACTCACCTTTTTGTCTCCAGTTACTCCACTTGAAATGCTGTGAATGAACAGATCTTCCGTGAAAGGGTTATACGTCTGGAGAAATGCAAGGAGCTTCCAAGTATCCCTCACATCTCGCTCCTTTCTTGCTGAAGTAGCCTCCTGCTGCTGGTCACTAGTGCCATAAAGAATGCCTGCTGGTTCTTGCATTATAAACTTAATTACAGTCACGCTGACAGTGATAGCGTCCAAACCAATCGTAGAATCGTTGCCATGAGTAAGACCTCCAGACGTCTTCATGGTTCTCATTAGCACCTGCTCAAAAACCAGATCTGTCGACAAGCCAGTCCAATAGCAATCACTCTGTCTAATCACATGGAATCCTTCAGAAAATTTCTGGTACACTTCAGGATGGCTTTTTGGCAGCCCCTCCATTTTCTGTAAGTACAAGTAGGCCGACTCTGCGTATAGAATGTGTCCTGCTGCAGCGAATATTGGCAGCATTTTCCTTATAGTGTCAAGGTGCAATTCTCAGTTCCCGGTGCACTCTGTCTTGATAAACAATTGCAGGATCCTCACCATATCAAGGTATTAGATCCACAATTTTGCTGTTCGCCGGTCAACTATCGCATCTTTCAGATGGTTTATTCTCTGGGCAATCCTGGTCACAGACTATGATGACAAAACCTTTTTCAATGTCTCAGTCCCATCAAGGCAACCTTTCAATAGCCCCTGAACTTCCTTCAGGTCTTCATTTTGAGGACAAGAGAAACTGGTAAATCATAGGCTTTCCCTAACAAAATAGCTCTGAGAGCAGCATCAAGTAAGAAATGAGCACGAATGGTCCTTGCATGTGTTTGGCTGTTTTAAGCATACACAAGTTCAAAAAGTTTTTGCAATCCAGAACCTGTTATGAAATGACCAATTGACCCCAGCAAGCTCATCTGTGTATGGAGCCCACCAAGTCACAAGACAAATGATTTCAGGGGACTGGAACTAGGCTGTGACTCGACTATCATCATTGCTTTGTACCAAAGTGTTTGATCGAATGTTAGAATTGGTGTAATGTGTTTTTTCCTTGGTGAATCACTGATGTAAAATAAAGTTCAGTACACGCAGGTTGGGTAATCAGGGTCCATGTCGATCATTGGCAAAAAACTGTGGTTGATTTCCCAGCATATGTTCCTTTGTGCATTGACTGCATAAGGCCTGACCATGCGGGACTGGACGGATGTAAGATTAGTGGAAACTCCCAAAGAATGTCAACAATAGCAATGGAATTGACACCTTTTTTGGCCTGGAGCTCTCTTTTGCATCAACTTTCCTGGGCGTAAAAGATGTTATGATGCTTATACCGTGGAATGTGTTGAATCCATCAATACTCTTTACATTATGGTCCACATTATCAGCTACGAACTGCAAAAATTCAGTTTCTACAGAGGAGATAGTTTCAGCACCATGAACAAGAGCAGCACTTCTTTCGAGTTTCTGGACTTCCGAGTAAGGTGAAGAGAAGCCGTGCTTAATCAGGGTGTCAGTTAGGAAAATTGATTCAAATTGGTCATGCATTTCCACTGCTAAACCAAACTGCAAAGGTGCAAGGAAAACTCTGGGTCTAGCAACCTGCATTATCGCTTGACCAACTGATGACAGTCTCAAATCATTGTCTTTGCCTGCAAATATCTTCCTGAGAAATATCAAATTTTTTTTAGGAACATATTCAAGAATTGCATCCTGTTCAGGATAATTCTTAAACGGGTAATACTCTGAACTTTTTTGGATACCTTTAATGTCATTCATGATAAGCTTGGCTGGCGTCTCTATGATTCTAATGGCCTCTGATTCTGTATT
>NW_027168897.1:10000-27500 GCF_036898095.1 Palaemon carinicauda | reverse complement strand
CTAAACATTGAGTTTTCGACAACAAAATTTGACTGTTAACTTGGGGTTTTCACGAGAGAAAACATTAACTTTTAGTCTGGGAATATGGGTGGAATATATATATTTGTTGAGTTATCTTTATTTATAGGTTTCGTCCTTTATTGACTTACATAGATTTTTACAAGTTTTCCTTCAACAGTCATGTTTCTCAAAATTTAACAACTATTTATGAATCATTATTTGAAAATAAATTTATGATTGTTAAGAATATTAGCGTAAAAATAGAATAATTAGGAGTTTATTTTCTTTTTGTATTGGCTCGTATGCACAGACGTTTAAACCATAACGTATTTAAGGTCAAATTATTCAAAGCAACGTGTGTTGGTGATACTATCATAGAGAGCCTTTGTTGAAAATACTCTATACCGTGTATCACGCGCAATAGGCAAGGGGAAGTGGATATCATCTCAATACCCTTGATGATTTATTTCTTAATATATATATATATATATATATATATATATATATATATATATATATATATATATATATATATTTATATTTATATTTATATATATGTATATATATATATATATATATATATATATATATATATATATATATATATATATATAAATATTTGTATATATATGTATATATATATATATATATATATATATATATATATATATATATATATATATATGTATATATATAAATATATATATATATATATATATATATATATATATATTTATATATATATATATATATATATATATATATATATATATATATATATATATATATATATATATTTATTTATTTATTTATATGTACATATTAAATATATATATATATATATATATATATATATATATATATATATATATATATATATATATCTATAAAATTATATATATATATATATATATATATATATATATATATATATATATATATATATATATATATATATATAACGGATATTCCCAGAGAATTTACCTTAAGGTACCCAGAATTCTAACTCCTGGAGCGAATATCCCTAACGAAAGGGATATCGCGACATATCAGAGGACGTATTCTTGACACGCCACATGGCAATCTGCACCCCAAACAGAGTTAACACATCGAGGGGTCAATTGACAAGAAACGAAAACGGGAAAGAAAAAGGGAGAGCCGCTCCCAAGGCTCCCTCTTCTCCAGTTTCGTAAGCGTGCCCGGCGCCAATCCTGGCGTCATCTGTATTCCTTGTAGCATACACGAGGTGCTACAGATACTGTATGTAGGGAGGGGTCCTACAGCCCTTTCATAGAAAGGGAAGGGTGGGTCCATCAGGATGACATGGCCATCTCACCCAAAAATAGATTTTTCGCTTCGCTCAAAATCCGTTTTTTGGGCTCAAGCCATGTCGTCCTGATGGAAGTATACCAGAGCATTACTGTATCTGTGGATTCTCAGAACGTGCCGTACTCCCCGGAGGTAATTTTTCCCGGTAGACTAGACCTAGAGACCTAAGATGTTACCGATATACATCTTTTCAACTAACTATAAACCATGTTAGAGCTTCCTGTCCCCTACAGGGAAGAGTCCTACTAGACTCTGGAAAAGTCTCGAAGAGTACATATACCTATGTATGAATACCAGGCAAGCTAATATAGTGGTCTCACCCTATATTAAGTAAAGCATAGTTTGTAAAGAACCACTGCGTCAATATGAAATATCGACCAGTTCTTTGCACAATACTTGTATTGGACAAAGGTTTATATCCGCATAGGAGGAAACTTGTAAAACCGCCACCGTCCCCATATGGGACGGAGTCCTCCCGTTAAGGGAAAGCATAAACCAATGCAACATAGCTTGCATAAAGGAACAATTCTATTAAAATTATCCCAGATAAAGTACATAGAATGAATGCTCAATTATACCAATAAATTGACACAGGTGAAGGAGACGCAAGGTTCTCAAGAACGAGTTTATTGACAGACAATAAATAGACAGGTTAACAACAATTATATATATATATATATATATATATATATATATATATATATATATATATATATATATATATATATATATATATATATATATATATATATATATATATATATATATATATATATATATATATATATAAGAATAGGATAACCCAAAACTTTAAGCATAAGTATGAAAGTAAACAGAACTTGTTTATCTGAAAGAAAAAACATTATAGCCACTTTTAAGATACCGAAGTATCAAAGTCATAAAAGTCTGTATTACAAATCAATCACATTAGCGTTAGAAACGCTCGGCACACATGTCTGCACTTATGCTAGGTTCACCTTTGGAAATGGAACAGTCTACGTGGGCAACTCAGTGCCCTCACTTAGTTTGTAGTACAGTATGTAACTACACACTCACCCTGGAATTAATCGTCCCAATTAAAACCACTGTTCCTCGCAGAGTTAAACAGTAGGGTTAACGACGCGACCCACTGCTACCACAGATCTCTTTAGTTCCTCTACTTGCTTCGCATAGTGGCGAAAGAACACTCTGGAAGACTTCCAGCCAGTGTATGAACGGAGATGTTCAAAATCCATACAATTAAAGAAATTCAAGGATGAGGCAACTTTCCTCGGATCGTGACCTGCGGGTGTACTGTCAGGATCCGCTCTGCGAATAAAATATGTGATTTTCGCTTTGAGTTGATTAAGAGATAAATTTGAGCCTGATGTTTCTCCCCTGAATAGTTGACCACCCTTGAAGTCTGAAGTTCTACGAAGATAGACCTTTAGGCATTCTACTGGACATAGAGATGCATCTTCTTTCAGAGGGCAGATTCTCCAGGGACCCCACCTGTTGGTGGGTAACTCATTCTTGGCGAGAAACGTAGGATCCAGAAACAGGTTCAGTTCTCCCCCATCCAGGAACTGAACACGACCTGCCTCTCTCGAGAGGGCTACAATCTCACTAACCCTGGCCCCGGACGCGAGTGCAAATAGGAAAATAACTTTTTGTGTCAAATCCTTTAACGCACACTCCTCATTGCTCAACAGAGAAGCGAAATGAAGAACTTTGTCTAAAGACCATGAAATGGGCATTGGGGGTGCTGAAGGTCTGAGCCTAGCGCAGGCTTTCGGAACTTTATTAAAGATCTCGTTACCGAGGTCGACCTGGAAGGCATATAGGATGGGTCTTGTCAAAGCAGACTTACACGCCGAAATCGTGTTAGCTGCCAACCCTTGACCATGGAGGTGGATGAAGAAAGATAAGCAGAAGTCTATTGAGATCTCCTGCGGATTGTTCGCCTTGACAAAGGCCACCCATTTTCTCCAATATGACTCATATTGCCTTCTAGTAGATTTGCACTTATATTCCTCTAGGAAGTCTATGCTGGCTTTCGAAATCCCGAAACGCTTTCTCACCGCTAGGGAGAGAAAATCATGAGCTGCAGGGTCCGGGTTTTCTGTAATGAAGCGCAGACAGTCGACTTCTGGACTCGCTGGGTCAGAACTGGATCTGGTAGCGGTACAAACTTCAACCGTAGTTCCAATGCCAGGGGGAACCACACGCTGTTCGGCCACTTGTGGGCCACTATTGCCGCTACCCCCTTGAAGGATCTCAGTTTGCTGAGGACCCTCAACAGAAGGCTGTGAGGAGGGAACAGATAAATCCTGGACCATCTGTTCCAGTTGAGGGACATCGCGTCCACTGCTTCCGCTAAGGGGTCCTCGTACGGGGACACGTACAGGGGCAACTTCTTGTTGTCTTTCGTCTCGAAGAGGTCTATCTGCAGTTCTGGGACTTGATTCAGAATGAAGGAGAATGATCCTGCGTCTAAGGACCATTCCGACTCTATCGGTGTGAACCTGGATAGAGCGTCTGCTGTCACATTGCGGACTCCTTGAAGGTGAACTGCCGACAGGTACCACTTCTTCTTTTCCGCCAATCGGAAGATGGCCAACATCACCTGGTTGAGTGGTGGTGACCTCGATCCTTGTCGATTCAAGCATCTCACAACTACCTCGCTGTCCATCACCAACCTTATGTGGATCGAGTGACGCAGGGAGACATTCTTTAAGGTAAGGAGCACTGCCATAGCTTCTAGAAAGTTTATGTGAAAGGTCTTGAATAGCTTGGACCAAGTCCCATGGACTTTTTCCGATGAGAGTGACCTCTTTAGATGTCTGGCTTGGGACCAAGGCCTGAGAAGAGTACGTAGCCGAAGCGAAACTGGTCTTCTCAGATCTCTTCGAGCGTTTGATGCATAACTTCTCCAAACTCCGGTTGCATCCTTTAGCTGTGCTCTTTGCACTGGGTCTGTCACAGAAGCAAACTGGAGAGAACCCAGTACCCTCTCCTGTTCGCGTCTTGATATCCTTTCGGAATCTAGAAGTCTCTTGACAGAACCCGCTATCTCCTTCCTTTTCTTCGCCGGGATGGAGAAACGGTGTGACATTAGGTCCCAGTGGATTCCCAGCCACTGGAACTTTTGAGATGGAGAAAGTCGAGACTTTTTTCTGTTGATCTTGAAGCCTAGATACTCTAGGAACTGGATCACTTGACTGGAAGCTTGCAAGCATTCTGTCTCGGATGCTGCCCACACCAGCCAGTCGTCCAGGTAGGCTACTACCTAAATTCCCTTTAGGCGTAATTGTTTGAGAGCTACGCTCGCAAGCTTCGTGAAGATCCATGGGGCTATATTTAGCCCGAATGGCATGGCTCTGAAGGCGTATAGTCTTCGTTTTAGCTTGAACCCAAGGTAGGGGGAGAGTCGACGGTTGATTGGAACGTGCCAATAGGCGTCTGACAAGTCTATGGAGACGGAATATGCCCTCTTGGGCAGTAAGGTCCTTCTGTGTTGCAGTGTTAGCATCTTGAACTTGCAATTCACTATGAACTTGTTGAGTGGCGACAAGTCCAGAATGACTCTGAGCTTTTCCAAGTCTTTCTTGGGAACACAAAACAGCCTCCCTTGGAATTTGATGGACTTCACCCTTCGGATCACTTTTTTCTCCAACAGTTCTTGGACGTACTCCTCCAGAACGGGGGTGGAGTGTTGGAAAAACCGAGGGCACGGGGGTGGAGTGCTGTACCAGCTCCAGCCCAGTCCGTTCTTGAGTAGGCTGTGGGCCCAGGGATCGAAGGTCCACCGATCCCGAAAATTCTGAAGTCTCCCTCCTACCGGCATCATCTCACTTGGACTGCCGTCCTGAGGTCTTGCCTCCCTGACCGCGACCACCCCTGAATCCCCTTCCCCTTGAGGGGCGCCTAGACGAGCCTCTGGCTGCTCCTCTAGGCTTTGCTCGAAAGGAAGTAGACTGCCCTTCGAACGTTGGGGTGAATGCCGTGGACTGTGTCGACACAGCCTGGGGTACCCACTGGAATGTGGTCGGGGTTTGTGCCACCATCTGGGGCACTGAAGGCAATGGAAATTGCAGTTGCGGTTGCTGTCTAAGAAGCTTGGCTGGCCGAGACGGTAGCCTAGTCCTCATAGTCTTCCTCTTTGGTTGAGGACCCTCATCCGGGGAAGACTTTCTTTTGATAGCCAGGCCCCACTTCTGGAGAAGGTTTCTATTCTCCGAGGCGGCCTTATCAACAACTTCTTTGACCAATTCGGTAGGGAAAAGGTCTTTGCCCCAAATGTTGGAGGAGATTAGTTTCCTTGGCTCGTGCCTCACCGTAGCCGAGGTGAACACGAACTCCCCACAAGCTCTCCTCGCCCCGAGGAAGCTATAAAGATCCTTTGTCACTGTGGCCAGATGAGTCTTGGCCACTACTATGAACATTTCATGGACCTTGGGGTCACTTGCCATCGTCTCAAGAGTAGTCTGAAGAGACATTGAGGCAGCCAGTCTTTCTTTTGTCTCGAGCTCTCTCGGCAAAAGAAAGTCAGACAGCTTAGGGAGGTCCTCGCCGAACTGACGTCCGGCAATATCAGCCTCCAACTTCTCAACTGAGAAGGTAAGATGGACCTCCTTCCAGTCTTTGTGGTCCATAGGCAGGGCCAGCGACAAGGGTTTACACTCCTCCAGGGAGGGGCAAGGCTTGCCGGCCTCGACTGCTTTTAGTACAGCCGCAAACCCTTTCTGTAAGAAGGGGAAGGCTCTAGCAGGAGAGGACACAAAGGAAGGGAGCTTCTTACTCAATGCAGCTACCTTTGAGTTCGTGAAGCCCCTCTCTTTCATCGAGGATGAAAGCAAAGCTTGAGCCTTAGCATGGTCCATCACTATGACCTCCTTCGGCTCTGTCTCCTCCTTTGAAGCTGGTTCCTTCCTCAGCTGGACATAACAGTCCGGATATGACCCCTTGCTGGGCCAGAATTCCACCTCCTCTAGGGGAACTGAACCCAACTTATCCGACATGACGATCTTTCCAGTCGTCATCGGCATGTGCTCAGCATACCTCCATGGGTTAACATCTGAGCACAAGGGAAGGTCTATCACATTGAGCCTTTTCTGGGGCCCATGTGATGCTGCAAGGCTCTGCATCCACAGTTCCATTGCAGCCGCATTCTCCTGATTCTCCTTCTGCATTTGTTGGATCATTCCAACAATGGAGGAGAGGGCCTGTCCCAGCTCTACTGGGAGAGCGGACGATTTTGAGGGAATAGGCTCCGGGATCTGAACCGGAGTAGCCGACACCTTATCGGCCTCTTCCTCTACAATATCTGGGGCTTGAACTTCATCCTGGCCTCCTGCCAGGAGGTCTTCCTCCAGACGCTCGTCCACATCAGACATCCTGTCAACCAACTGGATGTCTTGCAAAGCGACCGCGACTTCAGCATCCACCTGGATCTGAACTTGGGAGATCTCCTCTTGAGGCTGGGGAATCACTGCATCAGATGAAGCCCTAGGGAAAAGATACGCCCTCATCTTCTCACTTGGAAGATAAGGTCCAGAGGTGTTCTTCTGGAAGCCCCTTACCCAGGTACGAAGCTTCTCCCTTGCTATATCCCTTGATTCCGCCGTCCTAGGGGAATCAAAGGCCTCAGTAATCAGGTTAGTGCACACGGTACATACCTGAGGGTCCGAATACTGGAGATCACCCTTGGAGACAGCGCATGCTGCGTGCCTCCTACAAAACTCAAATCCGCAGAGGTTCTTACTGCGGACGTTGCAGAAAACACTTCCGCACTTCGGAGGGTCCTCCTGTAAAGAGAAGAAATTTCCATGAGTATCAAGTGAACTACGTATCACTGGATATGCACAGTTTAGCATAACAATTCAGAAAGGAAAGACACACACTTGTGTTTCCTTCACAACCAATTGTTGCAGCCTTCCAGATAATAAAATCGAATGGTTAATCTCTTCTAGAATAACCAATGAAAAGTTTCCAGAGGAAACAGGTGTAGCTCACACCTAAGCAATGATTTTAAAATCCTGGATAATAGACAAGAAAGAACTCACTTTCTTGTCTGTAAGGCAACAGCAAAGGGCTGTGCAAGACAACACAAAAGTGTTAGAACACACAGTGCTGTACCAAAACTTATACTATAGTTTTCTTCTTGCAGTATATGTTATACTGAAGAATACTGGTACAGTATAGAAGGTTATGTGCCGGCCGGCACACACCATAACTAGCTTTAAAGTATACTACTTAACAGCTATAAGGCGGCAGAACGCTGGTTCAAATGCATGTGCCGGCCGGTAGTAACTGCCGGCAGGCAACAGCCAATGTCGGCTACACAAGGTAGCACCCGGCTGCCGGCCACTGCTCCTTGCGACCGACAGACAAAGGCTGACATTAGCCGGCCAGCAAAGGTAAACAACCGATGCCAGCCAGCAGCAAAAAAACCAGAGGACTACGACTGCCCGGCTGCCGGACTATGAAGAAAACAGAATGGATGCCGGGATAAGAGCGTAAACTACCTCCAAGCCCGGCAATCCGAAAGAGTGCATATAAGGAAGGGGAGAATCTAATTCAGGCTTCCTGACCAATGCCGTCTGGCTCTACAGGCAGGCATGGATGAGGGACCAAGGGAGGTCCGGGCAGCACTCAAAGCAGAAGACCCTTGCCGGCCGGCAGACTTTGCCGGCCGGCAAGGGACTGAGTCAATTCCACATCCTAACCTATCCTAGGTCCAGATGTAGAATGACGTACAGTACTGTAATGGCTAGGCCATTACGGAGATAGAGGGGGAAGGGACAAAAGAGGGTCCTACCAACCTTGCTTTAGTGAAGGATCACCGGCAGCCAAGAAAACTCATCTTAGCCTAAGGGAGATCCAAGGAGGGAGGCCAGCAATACTTGCCAGCTCCCAAAGAACCAAAGCAAGGAAGGTGTTGCTACTCCCAGGGAAAGGATCTTATCCTCCCACCGAGAACAGCAACAAGGACTAGTCTGCTAGATCACAAAAGAAGGAATCATCTCGTACAGAAACCTTCGGTAGTGACCCAAGGAGGCTAAGCCTCCTATGTCTGTGTCAGGCCAGCGAGGGAGACTCTACCCCAAGCCAGACAAACACAGACTCAGACTAAAAACTCTGTTGTTCTGTCCCTCTCTGAAACCAGACTTACTGGAACAGGAAGGTACAGTAACACCCCAGTATAGTTTTATCGAAAGTTAATTCAGATAAACCACTTAGGGATAAGCCCAAGGCTTAAACAGAGGAAAAGGGATTGCATACCTTCTCCGAAGAAAAGAAAGCAACCGGGGAGTATGAGAAAATATACTAAGGCTCCATAAGCAACTTAGCCTAGGCACCAAGAGAATTGATTACCTAAATCACTGAAACTCACTCGTATACTATCTTGGAAATATTCAACATAATCTTAAATGTATAAAAAACAGCCTAAAGCTTCAATAACATTTTAATACACTCAGTAAAACCAAAATCATGCAGGAAGTACTAGGACCAAACGACTAGGCTACATGGCCTAGCGTAGGCCAGAGTTGGCGAATACTTCGCCAAAATAATACTAAACCACGAAAGGAAATCCTATGTAACGCTAAATAGCTAAAATTTATTAAAGCAAAACAACCGGGAATGTCGCTCTGGCTAACTAAAACTCATACCTAGCGAGCGACAGCATCCATGGCGCCTCCGGTAGGCAACGGCTCTTGTAACAAAGATTAATACTATTAATCACATAAAATTTTACCAAGAGCCTACATTTATACATAAAAGAAATGGTACTCAACTTATCAGAGGCCGACGAAGTTGGAGAAGCCATGAAAAGCTGAATAAATCCAAGATTTGCGAGAAACACAGGAAAAAACACCGAGTTGTTAAGCTACGCAAAAAGGAATACAGATGGCGCAAGGCACGCTTACGAAACTGGAGAAGAGGGAGCCTTGGGAGCGGCTCCCCCTTTTTCTTTCCCGTTTTCGTTTCTTACCAATTGACCCCTCGATGTGTTATCTCTGTTTGGGGTGCAGAGTGCCATGTGGCGTGTCAAGAATACGTCCTCTGATATGTCGCGATATCCCTTTCATTAGGGATATTCGCTCCAGGAGTTAGAATTCTGGGTACCTTAAGGTGAATTCTCTGGGAATATCGCCGTAGTTGTAATATACCCTAGGAAGCTACCCTATAGGAACTTCCATCAGGACGACATGGCTTGAGCCCAATATATATATATATATATATATATATATATATATATATATATATATATATATATATATATATATATATATATATATAAATATTTATGTATATATATATATATATATATATATATATATATATATATATATATATATATATATATATATATATATATATAAGCATATATATATATATACATAAATACACACACACTCGTATAAATAAATATATATATATATATATATATATATATATATATATATATATATATATATATATATATATATATATATATATATATATACATATATATATATATATATATATATATATATATATATATATATATATATATATATATATATACTGTATATACATATGTATATATATACATATATATATATATATATATATATATATATATATATATATATATATATATATATATATATATATATATATATATATATATGTATATATATATATATATATATATATATATATATATACATACATATATATATATATATATATATATATATATATATATATATATATATATATATATATATATATACATACATATATATGTATATATATATATATATATATATATATATATATATATATATATATATATATACATATACATATATATATATATGTATATATATATATATATATATATATATATATATATATATATATATATATATATATATATATATACATACATATATATATATATATATATATATATATATATATATATATATATATATATATATATATATATATATATATATATATATATGTATGTATATATATATATATATATATATATATATATATATATATATATATATATATATATATATATATATATATATATATATATATATATACCTGCAGCCTCGAAAAACTGTCATTTCAATAATTTACGGAAATGGACACACAAAAGACCTGAAAAATTACCCCCCCCCCTCATAAGTTTATTCTCCGTAATATATGAAATATTTATAAAGATCTTATTACTCCGAATATAAGGACAACTAGACTCTAATCAACCAAGAGAACGGGCTGGCTTTAGAAGTGGGTATTTAACAATTGAACATATCCATTTAATAAATCATTTAATAAAAAAGATTTAGCGAATGACAAACAACTATGTATTGCATTTATATAATACGAGAAAGCATTTGATTTTGTCAAAATATCAGTAGTAATGAAAAAAACTTCAAAACCGAGGAAAACGAAAATTTTCAGTTAGAGCACTTGAAAATACCTGTACAGGAAGTCCATCAACTCTAATGTTACATAATGATAGAAAGAAAATTTGGATTGAGAAAGGAGAGACCCTATCTCTCCTAAATTACTGATAGCATGTCTAGAGGAATTTTTGGAGACTGTAGATTGGAGAAATTTAGGAAATAATATTTATTGAGATGCCTTAAAATGTAACACTTGCCGATGACATAGTTTTATTTAATGAATCATAGGAGAAAATACAGACCATGATAGAAGATATGAATAGAGAAAGCAGAACTGTAGGGCTGAGATGAATTTGATTAAAACTAAGATAACGATCAATAAAATGCAGATACAACAAATAAGTGTTTTGACGAGTGAATTAAATAGATTATTATCTTAGTTTTGCTCATATTAATTTCCAATCTTACATATCTGCTTTTTCTTTTAAAATTTTCTATCATCTTTTGTAACTCCTTCCATGTTTCACTAAACACAACTAAGTCATCTGTAAATCTCCAATTGGTGAAGTGTTACTCAATAATGTTAATTCCTACATTAGTTTTTTTCAAACTTTATCCTCCAATCAGCCCCAAAAATGCTCCTACATAGGCTACCAGATACATGTAACAAGACACGCCTAATAGTAGTTTTATATTTATAATTGGGCTTATGATTAGCTAGCAACGTATTTTCTGCGGATTTGAATATATTTTGGTTAAATTTAAGATGTTTAATTCCAAGGTTGGAGTTCCAACTCTTTACTTTTAGAATATTGGGATCTGCTCTATATTTTTTGTAATGAGTTTTGTCTATATTTTACATTAATTACCATAATTTAGAACATAAACTGAAGAAGAAAAATATTATCATTAGATTTATGATTTTTTGAAACTCTTATTAAAATAAATATAAAATACCAGGAAAGTATGTTTTAGTGATCACACAATTCTCCAAAATTTCAATATAATCCGAGTGTTTCTAATTCTTGTCAAAAGATGGAAGCACACGTCACTTGGTCTATTTATATGAGTGATTCTATCCAATTAGAAAAGGATGATATATTGATGCTCAGGTAGAAACATATATGGCAGGTATAAATCTTATTCAGCACCAATTAAGTATGCTATTCTCGGCTATTTCTAAACCGAAATGACGTCATGGAAGGTTCCAGAATGCAAGGATGTAAGAGCTCTTCGTATTATATCCAGTAGATGGCCTTAGTAGTAGGGTACCAAATCGCTAATTATCCTATCAACCAGTAATCGTAATTTTATTTATTTATTTCTGTTGTTATTTGGCCAACTTGGTGTACCTTGTTGCCTGTCCGCAGCCTAATTCATAGGAAATTGCACAGTTTCACAATAAATATCACGGAAATATTTCCTCAGAAATAAATCGTTAGTTCAATTACATTTGGAGGTCATGTAGGTAGGGGGTTGGGGTGTTCCCGGATATGCCACATGTACTGGAATTGTTGAAATAATCGAGTAATTACTCAGTTATTTGATCAAGTTTTCAATTACATTTTCATGGAAGTACAATTTAATTAATATTTTTTTTTTAAAGTATGACATGTATTCTTTGTAAAAACTACATAGAATAGCAATATTTTTACATCCCTTACCCAGTAACAAGTTATACTCTACCACCAATAGATGGCATCAGAAGCACCTTGTCCAAACAAATATAGTCCATCACAGTATTTGAAGACCACGTTTGTCCAAAACGGGGTATAAGAGGGCAGTTGCTAGAAAACTGATAGTTGACAAATTTTCAAACTACTGTATCCTTATTAGGAATGAACATTTCTAACAGAAATATGTGTGGATTTTTTAATATGATATCAGAAACAACCAAAGTTTACTTATAAAAATGTTTAGTATTTCCTCTCTTCTTCAGAACACATCGATGGTAGGCCATGTCTCTGTACAAGTGACCAAGGTAACAATCATCAGCATAATTAAGGTTGGTGGGGCAAGTTTGGAACAGCGCTGCCAAATGAATTTCGGTGAATGGAGAATATCAGTATTCATTACCGATTCAAATAATTTAAGGAGTAATAGTTATATGCTAGAAGGTGCATGACTATAGTATGATATCACGTTGTTTTTATTAGCGTAATCAACATAGACTAATCGGATATGGAACAAGAAAATAGTCGTACTGGGGTTTTCACCATCGCATGATTGTGGCATCGCGCCATACACCTTCGAATTTGTGATTGTTAATAATGGGGTTCCAACGTGTAATTCAGCTATGAAATAAACATTATCATCATTTCCTTAGTAAATGTTAGCATGTTAATAAAGCTGTTTGTTAGTTCAATATAGGTGTAAATAATATATTATATATATATATATATATATATATATATATATATATATATATATATATATATATATATATATATATATATATACATATATATATATATATATATATATATATATATATATATATATATATATATATATATATATATATATATATATATATATATATTTACACACACACACACGCACATATATATATATATATATATATATATATATATATATATATATATATATATATATATGTATATATATATATATATGTATATATATATATATATATATATATATATATATATATATATATATATATATATATATATATATATATATATATATATATACTGATTATGTATCACAAATCCTCGTGATTTTAATTAATGTAAATGTCAACTACAATGGTATTTTTTTATCGAATTCTTCTCTAGCGAATGTATATCTAATAGAAATGCATTAATGGTAAATACTTTTTGCTGAGCAAGAATATATTTAGACATGATTCGTGGTATCACAATGAAAAAAATTCCAGCAGATTCAGTAAATTCGAGAACAAACCCCTTAAAAGAATATTGGGTATGAAATAGCACGAAAGGATTAAAAATGAAACTACAAGAGAGAGTACACGAGGGCCATATGTGGCTATCAAGGTGAGGGGTAGATGGAGATGGTTTGGATATGCGCTTCGCACTGTCCAAAATATTTAGTTTACCAAACGTTTCACTGGGCTCCAAAACGCGTTAGAAGAATTGAAGGCCCAGGCATATATGGGTAAGAACTATAAAACGTGCAGTAGGAGGTGATGAGTGGTAAAGTATGGAATTATTAGCTCAAAATATGGACAATTGACGAGATCCAACCAAGGCTCATTGCGTCTATAGGCATAGGAGGAGATGATGATGATGGAATCTTAGTAATTTTTACAAGGGCTTTTTGTGTATTAGAACATACTTTCACGTGAAAGTAAAAAGAGATTTATGTATATAAAATGTGATACATTCATATATGTTATCAGAGGGCGTAGGGTACATAAACTATTCAAAGTAGCTTGAGTTCTAAAGGTACATATTAAGATGCTCTTAATTCCAGGTAGCGCCAGAGTGGGCAAATAATAGAAAGGGGTATCACGGTGACTTTAATGGAATTACCCATAGTTAGTACTTGGAATTTTAGGTGTGTGTAGGTATAGGTCTAACGTTTCAATAAATACATAATGGGAATGTAATAAATGTTATTTCTCCTTCTTCGTCATAATTATTTGTTGCTGGAAAACCTCAATGTTTAATATATGATATAAGAAGCGTTTTGATTTAGTTTTTGTTATCGCAGGTGATGTAGGAAGATATTTTTTTTTTTCGGAGATGAATATAGTTCAATCAAACATTTATTGATCATTAAATATAAGAAATCGTTGAGAGAGAGAGAGAGAGAGAGAGAGAGAGAGAGAGAGAGAGAGAGAGAGAGAGAGAGAGAGAGAGAGAGAGAGAGGAGAGAGAGGGGGGGGGGGAGCTCGCAATTATGGAAAATAAATGTAAACAAAATATTTATATGGACCGAAGCGTTGTTATAAAATTTTTGTTGTACTGACTCGAGAAATATTTTAAAACGGTGAGAAAGATCAGAGGGAGGGAAATGGAGAGAATATGCCCTTTCGATGCGTAGTCAGAATCAAATGTGGCTGGTGTTTGCTACGGCGCTCTGCAAACACTGCAGGCCGGCCGTTTCTGCAGATGCCTGAAATTGTCAGTGAAATAAGTTACCTTCCAACGACTTGACCAAATATCAGCTAAGACTATAGTGGATTGGTTTATGTAATGACTTTAATAATAGAGGATAATATTTTTTACGATGATGCAAGAAACTTCTTTCCATTTAGACAGTGGACTTTTATTATATTATTATTTATTCAGTGGATATTTTTTTTTATTTCTTTATATGCATTTCTCCAGAAAATCGAGCTACTAAAAAACTTGAACTTGCTGTCAATATACGATTGGAATTAAATAATATCCTTCATCACCTATCGGTTCTTTTTTAAGTTTCAAGTAAAATCCAATGTGTGTATTCACCTCTTTGAATTCAAAAGATTATAAAAAAAAAGGCAAAGGGAAAAATACTTATAATACCATGATGTTGATTAGATGTTTATAAGAAAAATCTTGATAGTTCACCATTAGTGTTCGGGAATATTTCAGATAGTATTTTCAAAGAATTGTCATGACTTGGAGAGAATGAGATGAAAAGAAAAAATCTATTTAAAGTGAAAACTTAATCTCTTTTTATGGCTATGACGAAATTATAAAAACATATATGTATTTGTTTCGGCCAAACACGTTTTCAAAGACAGCTGTATTTAAAATTATTTAAGTATTACAAAACATTACCAAGCGAACTTCCAATCCATGTTATGTGATGTACACTTGTCTCAGATAGGTGAGCATCGCAACTAAGAAAATTCTTGATCAAAATTATTTATTATGGCTATTACAGAAACTTTCACTAAAGTTTTGTAATCTATTGAGATTAACTGTTTTTTTAGATAAATAGACACAATTCCAACGTCCTGACAGTGAGGGACGCCGCCAATTAAAGAAAAGACCAGTAGCGTTGCCTTAATGCGATGAATTCAACCGGAAATGTTTTATTACAGCAATAAAGTGTCTATATTTGTTAAGGATTTAAACACATCCGACGTGGAACATATTAGGACGAATGATGTTTTCACCATTTGAAAATAGTGTGGATGAAGGATTCAATTGAAGTTTTATATTCCCAATCAGGTCTTTATTGGTTTACTTTGTATCTATTTCAATGACAAACACTTTAATATCATATACTATATATATATATATATATATATATATATATATATATATATATATATATATATATATATATATATATATACATATATACATATATATATACATATATATATATATATATATATATATATATATATATATATATATATATATATATATATATATATATATATACATATACATATATATACAGCCTCATCCAATAATAATAATAATAATAATAATAATAATAATAATAATAATAATAACACTCTGGGCTTCCTAAAAAATACAATGCGCAACTGGAATAAAGTACTTACAAGTTCTGGAATAAGACTAGCCGAGGTTAATATCAGGAGATGGATCTTCTCGGGCGACTCACTGTCCCCACTACTCTTCATAGTAGCCATGATTATTTTGACAAAAGTACTGCAGATGATGGATGCTGGGTACCAACTCAAGAAAAGAAGCAACAGAATTAGCCATGTGATGTTCATGGGCGACATCAAGCTGTATGGTAAGAGCATCAAGGAAATAGACACCTTAATCCAGACTATGAGGATTGTATCCGGGGACATCAGGATGGAGTTTGGAATAGAAAAATGTGCCTTAGTCAACATTAAAAATGGCAAATAACAAGGACTGAAGGGATAAATCTACCGGATGAGATGAACATCAAAAACATAGCTGCATAGACCATGAAACTAGAAAACATATCACGATACATATAGCACTACACCTAAGATCAAATACGGACAGACTATACATAACACGTAAGGAAGCAGGGAGGGAATTACGAAGTATAGAGGACTGCGTTAACATAAAAAATAAAGCACTGGGGCAATATCAGGAAATCAATGAAGACGAAGGGCTCAAGAGTGCATGGCAAGGACTGATAAAATTACACGAAGACCCAGTAATATACAGAAAGGAGAATGACAAACAGAACAGAAGACCAGCACAACAAACCAATTCACGGACAAAATATGAGACAGACTAAAGAACTAGCCAGCGATGACACATGGTAATGACTACTGAGGGGAGAGCTCGAGAAAGAAACTGAAGGAATGATGACAGTCGCACAAGACCAGGCCCTAAGAACTAGATATGTTCAAAGAACGATAGACGGAAATAAACTTTCTCCCACATGCAGGAAGTACAACACGAAAAAACAACCACATAGCAAGTGAATGCCCTGAACTAACACAGAACCAGAACAAAAAAGGCATGATTCAGTGGTAAAAGCTCTCCACTGGAACCTGTGCAAGAAACATCAGTTAACTTGGAGTAATAAATGGTACGAACACCAACCTGAGGGAGTAATAGAAAACGATCAGGCAAAGATCCTCTAGGTGTATGGTATCAGGTCAGATAAGGTGATACGTGCAAATCGACCAGACGTGACGTTAATTGACTAAAACTAAAAGAAAGTATCACTCATTGATATCGCAGTAACATGGACTCCAGAGTTGAAGAGAAAGAGGGCGGGGGGGGGGGGGGAAGAAAAGTATCGAGACCTGCAAATAAAATTAAAAAGGATATGGGATATGCCAGTGGAAGTTGTATCCATAATCATAGGAACACTAGGCACGATCCAAA
>NW_027168897.1:0-2500 GCF_036898095.1 Palaemon carinicauda | reverse complement strand
GAGGCTGCTAGTGCGGACACAAAGGCTGCAGCCGGCTTTGTGAAGAGCTTTGAAAGAACCGTGCAGGAAGAAGGCTACGTAGAGCAGCAGGTGTTTAACTTTTGATGAAACCGGATGTTTTTGAAGAAGATGCCCAGTCGAACCTACATCAGCGCCGAAGAGAAGAAATTGCATGGGCATAAGCCAATGAAGGATCAGTTGACTCTTGTCCTATGTGCCAACGCTAGCGGGGACTTTAAAGTCAAGCCCTTACTGGTTTGCCATTCTGAGAACCCTAGGGCCTTTAAGGCACAGAATGTGGATAAGGACCAGCTTCATATTTTCTGGTGATCCAACTCGAAGGCCTGGGTCACAAGGCAGTTCTTTGTCCACTGGGTTAACCAAGTTTTCGGTCGTTCTTTGAAGAAGTATCTTCATGAGCAGAAATTGCCTTTAAAGTGCCTGCTATGCCTTGACAATGCACCCGCTCACCCCGCCGGACTTGAAGATGACAATTTCGAAGAATTCAAGTTCATAAAGGTGCTGTATCTTCCACCGAAAACCACCTCTTTCCTCCAGCCCATGGACCAGTAAGTCATCTCAAACTTCAAGAAGCTCTACACCAAGCACCTATTCAAGCAGTGCTTTAATGTCACACAAAGCACAAACTTAACTTTGCGTGAATTTTGGAAAAGCCACTTTAACATCGTGCACTGCTTGAAGATCATAGATCAGGCTTGGGTGGGATTAACTCGACGAACTCTCAATTCTGCCTGGAAGAATCTCTGGCCTGATGCAGTTTCTCCCCAAGATTTCAAGGGTTTTGACCCCGAACCTGATCCCGTGGTGGGTGCAGCGGAAGACGTAGAGGAAATCGTCTCCTTGGCAAGTCCATAGGTCTGGAGGTCGACGCAGATGACATCACGGAACTCGTCGCCGAACATTACGACGAACTCACTACAGAGGAGCTCAAGGAACTCCATGCTATGTCTGAGCACATGAGTGATGACGAGGAAGGGATCGAGGAGGTAAAACATGTGTTAGGTTCGGCGCAAATAAAAGAGATGTTAGGAAAATATCAAGACGTGGTCGACTTCATTGACAAATACCATCCAAAAAAATTGCAGGTTTGTCGTGTAGTTCCACAGTTCGATGATATTTGCCTAACTCATTTTCGAAACATTCTAAAAAGCTATACCAAGCAACTTCCTATCGATAGCTTCTTTAAAAAAACTACAAAGCGAACTCGTGATGAAGAGGAAGGAAATGTTCAAAGAAAATGGCAAAGAGTGAAGAGAAAAAAATTCAATCATTTTAAGTGTGGAGAGTGAAAGTGATTAAAATTAATCATCAAAAAGAAAAAAAGAAAATGTAAAAAAATATAAAATATAAAAAAAAAATAAATAAGCTAAGTTAGGTTAAAGTTCACTTAGTGTAAGTTAGAATAAGTTACGGTAGTGTACGTTTATCGTAGTCACCCTCTCTACCTCCTCGCCGCCCATCTGTCTCCTATCTGCGTAGCAAGACCGACACCTGCGCTAGACTTTCTAAGGTAAAGTGACGCTAAAAACCCGTTTCTTATTTAATATTTCATGATAATTATTCTTTTTTACATGTCTATTATCTAATTTAGAGTGCATATTGTCATGTGTAATTATGTGTAGTAATTTATTAAGGAGTTATCATAGGTTTTTGGGCTCAACCACGGATTAATCCTATTTCAATGTATTCTTATGGGAAAATTCGTTTGTATATCCGAACATTTTCTACATCCGAAGTCGGTTGTGGAACAGATTAAATTCGAATGTAGAGGTACCACTTTATATATATATATATATATATATATATATATATATATATATATATATACTATATATATATATATATATATATATATATATATATAGTAGTACAATACACACACAAACCCAATCTACTGGTACCATTGAAAACACAAAACACATATTGAACAATCTGACCAACCATTCAAGTACAGTCACACCCTCTTCCTTCAACATCTCAACTCTCACCCCATCCACACCAGATGCTTTTCCTACTCTCGTTTCATCTAGTGCTCTCCTCACTTTCCTTTCTTTTAAACTTTCAAAATATTCTGCGTACCTTTTCCTTGCCTCTTCTCCTTATAACAACCTACCATTCCATTTTCCACTGTCTCTTCAATTCTCGAACCAACCTTCCTTACTCTCTTCACTTCTGTCCAAAAGTTCTTCATATTCTTTTCATATGAATGACCCAATCCCTGTCCCCACCTCAGGTCAGCTGCCCTCTTTGCCTCACTTACCTTGCGCTTTACTTTCCCATATTTATCTCTATATATTTCTTACTTTTCTACACTATTACTCGTCAGTCACTCTTCAAAAGCCCTCTTTTTCTCTTCCACTTTTACCTTCACTTCTTCATTCCACCATTCACTGCCCTCCCCCATGCTCCCTCCAACAAACTTCATGCCACACAAATCACTTGCAATCCAAAAATTTTTTTATTTTTCTAACTTCCACTC
>NW_027168896.1:25000-42500 GCF_036898095.1 Palaemon carinicauda | reverse complement strand
GGTAATAATAATAATGATAATAATAATAATAACAATAACAATGGATGAGGACTATGAAGCGTGAAGTAGGAGAGTATGAATGGAGAAGTATCGATTTAAAAGCTCAAGATAGAGACGACTGGAAAAATCTAATTGGGGCCCTTTGCATCAATAGGCGTAGGAGGAGATGATGATGATGATGATGATGATGATTTTAATTGGTGGTATAATTATTGTATAATTATTGTCATTGGTCTTTACGATTGAGGTCCATTGGGATTCCTACTTTTTATTTCAATACAGGTATCTTTTTCTTATTTTTTCTCTAATAATCATTATTACTGAAGTCACCAAATCTTGGATTTTCAATTAGTATTTTTCTCAATTCAACTGTACAAAGAGTTGTATGTGACCCTAGACTAGATTATTAATAATAATATGATAGTTATCAGTAGTAGTAGTAGTAGCAGCTAAGCTGAAACCATGGTTGGAAAGAGAAGGATGCTATAAGACCAAGGGCTCCAACAGGGATGAAAAGCCCAGTGAGGAAAGGAAACAATGAGAGGTAAATTATGAATAAACAATTAATACAAAATATTTTACGAACAGTATCAGTCAAACTTCGAAAAAAAATCTGTCATATATAAAACTATGAAGACAGACTTATGTCAGCCTGTTCAACATGGAAAAACATTGGCTGCAAGTTTGAACTTTTGCAGCTCCACCAATTCAGCTGCCTGATTAGCAAGCAGCAGCAACAGTAGTAGTAGTAGTAATAGTAGTAGTACTAGTAGTAGTAGTAGTAGTATTAGTACTAGTAGTAGTAGTAGTAGTAGTAGTAGTAAAAGGTTAACTACCTCTGTTAATAAAAGCACAATTGCCTGTCGCTGCAAGTTTGAACTTTTGCAGTTCCACCGATTTAGCTGCCTGATTAGCAAGCAGCAGCAACAGTAGTAGTAGTAGTAGTGGTAGTAGTAGTAGAAGTAGTAGTAAAAGGTTGACTACCCCTATTCATAGAAGCATAATAGGCTGGATTACAACCTGCCTCACGCCCCTAAAAGCACACAACTACAGTACATCCAGGTGTTGTTCAAGCATGAACAACGCAGTAGCTACTTTCCTCTTGGTATAGGTAGAGAAACTGTTTAGCTATGGTAAGCAGCTGTTCTAGAAGAAGGACACTCCAAAATTAAACCATTGTACTCTCGTCTTGGGTAGTGCCATAGCCTCTGCACCATGTTCTTCCACTGTCTTGGGTTAGAGTTCTCTTGCTTGAGGGTACACTCGGGCACACTATTTTATCTAATTTCTCTTCCTCTTGTTTTGTTAAAGTATTTATAGTTTATATAGGAATTATTTATTTTAATGTTACTGCCCTTAAAATATTTTACTTTTCCTTGTTTCCTTTCCTCACTGAGCTATTTTCCTTGTTGGGGGCCCTGGGCTTATAGCATTCTGTTTTCCAAACTACGGTTGTGGCTTCGCAATCAATAATAATAATAATAATAATAATAATAATAATAATAATAATAATAATAATACCATCCTTCCACAACAGGACCCTATGGTGTAGGAAACACGTTGCTGCCATAAGCCACAAAGACCTCGATAATATTAAAGATACAAATAAATATCCTCATAAAAATGTATAACTATAAAAAAAGATATATCCTCATAAAAATGTATAACTATAAAAAAGATATATCCTCATAAAAATGTATAACTATAAAAAAGATATATCCTCATACAAATGTATAACTATAAAAAAGATATATCCTCATAAAAATGTATAACTATAAAAAAGATATATCCTCATAAAAATGTATAACTATAAAAAAAAGATATATCCTCATAAAAATGTATAACTATAAAAAAAGATATATCCTCATAAAAATGTATAACTATAAAAAAAGATATATCCTCATAAAAATGTATAACTATAAAAAAGATATATCCTCATAAAAATGTATAACTATAAAAAAGATATATCCTCATAAAAATGTATAACTATAAAAAAGATATATCCTCATAAAAATGTAAAACTATAAAATAGATATATCCTCATAAAAATGTATAACTATAAAAAAGATATATCCTCATAAAAATGTATAACTATAAAAAAGATATATCCTCATACAAATGTATAACTATAAAAAAAGATATATCCTCATAAAAATGTATAACTATAAAAAAGATATCTCTCATAAAAATGTATAACTATAAAAAAGATATATCCTCATAAAAATTTATAACTATAAAAAAGATATATCCTCATATAATGTATAACTAATATTCACTTTCACTTCTTTTGCTGTAAGACTCACACAACGCTAAACTTGAGACCCATGAGGGTTGAATAAATGCTGGGTGAATAATTTATTGTTTAGGTTATCCGAGAAACAATGGATTTTTCTGGGAACACACGCGCTCGCATGCACATATATATATATATATATATATATCATATATATGTGTGTACATATGTATATATTTTGTAAATACATTTATTTATACATATATATGTATATACATTCATATATATACATATATATGTATATAGCATTATAACAAAATATATATTTAAATGCATGCATATACAGTATATACATCTACATATAAAAACATACATATATATATATATATATATATATACATACATATATATATATATATATATATATACACACACATATATATACACATACACTTATACATATATACATCCACAAAGATAGCGTGACAAAACGAAATCGTGATACCTAAACATCCTGAAAAAAAGAAACTAAAAAAAATATAAAAATCTCATAAGAGCGATCAAACAGTAACTTTATTTTGGTCAAAGAACAATGGAGACTTTTTTTTATGATCTTTGACGGAGTTGATTTGATACATAAAAGAAATTGTGGTCAAGTTTCGCACGAATTTCGACTAAAGATCTTTATCGAAGATTCGTGTTTCTTTAAAAAAGAAAATTTTCTTTCGCTTTGTAGGAGGAAATGTAAAGAAATAAAAATAAAAATAAAAAAAAGATGATGCCGTTAGAATTATATTTTTGATAAAAATATTGAGGAAGAGAAAATGTAAAGAGAAAAATAAAAAAAACTTATGCGATTGAAATTATAGTGTTTTTAGCAAATAATATGTTGAGAAAGAGACAATGTAAAATAAAAAAAACTTATGCCGTTGAAATTAGTTTTTTTTAGTAAAGAAACAGAGAGAAAATGTAGAAAAAAGTAGCCTATAATGACGCTAAAATTGTATTTTTAGTAATATATGCAGAAGCTGAAAAAAAAAAAATAAAAAAGATTATAATATCGCTAAAATTGTATTTTTAGTAATAAATGCGGGAGCTGGAAAAAAAAAAGAAAATTTTTGTTAAAATTCAATTTTTAGTAAAAAAAAATGAGCAAGAACATTTTAACAAGTACTTCAAAAGTCTATGTTATAAAAATAAACAAACCAAATAGCCGTTAATTTGAGAATATCAATTAAAACGGAAAACATACTTTTAAGTAAGTGAATTTCATTATCATAATTTTCAAAAGTTATAAAACAGTATATTTAAATAACATAAAAAAAAGTATATTCTCTATAAAAGAACGAGAAATAAATCTTTATCACCATGATTTCACGTTTCAAAAATTTTTACCTTGTTCATGTTCCTTTTAACCGTATTCTAGTTCATAAATATTACGCTAGATGCTCATATCCTAAAATTGGTAGTTTCATTTCCTATATCATTTAAAAATTTCCTTCAGTTCTTGATATTACAGTTGTTGAAAGAAACTGTTCATTAAAATAAAACCATTCTTTAAGATTTGTGACTTCACGTTTTAGAAAAAAATATTTTTCAGTTACTGTCAGTTTATAAATTTTCAATATCCTTTTACAACATATAAAAAATACGTTATCTATATATATATATATATATAGATATATATATATATATATATATAGGTATATATATATATACATATATATATATATATATATACATATATATATATATATATATATATCTAATATATATATATATATATATATACACATATATATACATATATATATACATATATATATATATATATATATCTAAATATATATATATATATATATATACATACATATATATATATATATACATACATATATATATAATATATATATATATATATATATATAGATATATATATCAACGAAGCAACAATCCTAACGGTGTAGCAACGATACATTATGATTTTGAATTTCTATTCTTAAAACAACCAACAGATTTTGTAGATTGGAGAATAAAGCTCAAAGAAGAATATTGGGAGTTAAATGGCAAGACGGGATTAGAAATGAAACTATAAGAGAGATGACTTGAGTGCCATATCTGGATGAGATCATGGTGAGGGGTAGATGTAGATGGTTTGGGCATGTTCTTTGCACTCCCCAAGAGAGATTAGTTCATAAAACTTTCAACTAGGCTCCACAAGCCACTAGAAGAGTTGGAAGACCCAGGCCTACATGGCTAGGGAATATGAAGCGTGAAGTAGATGATGATGAATGGAGAAGTATTGATTTAAAAGCTCAAGATAGAGACGACTGGTGAAATCTAACTCAGGCTAGACTGAGTTTCGAATACAATTCAAACTCGTTAGTTTCTTTGGTTGCTTTAATCTTACCATCCTTGTGAGCTGAGGATGGGGTGTTTGTGGGAGCCTATAAATCTTGGAGCAATCCTCCTAGCTATAGCTCTGATTGTTGAGTCATCAGCAGCCATTGCATGGCCCTCCTTGGTCCTAGCTTGGGTGGAGAAGGGGTTTGGGCTCTGATCATATGTATATATAGTCAGTCTCTATGGCATTGTCCTGCTTGATAGGGCAACGTCACTGTCCCTTGCCTCTGCCAATCATGAGAGACCTTTAAACCTTTAATAGGCGTAGGAGAAGATGATAATGGTTGATGATTCTTCAAGCATCCAACTGTCTCCACAGTTTAGCATCATACTGCCTAGTTTAGGAGCAAGAGGCCGTGCTGGAACAAGCCATATTTAATCTCACATAGAAACGCTTGACTAAATAACCCAGCAAGCTGTTTCCCTCAGGCCTTTACGACTCGCTGAATCTGTTTTTTTTTTTTTTTTTTTAACTGGAGCATTCACCTCCTGGAACACAGCCATTCAGTTTTCCAGATGCGTTGTTAAGGTAAGGCCGAAGACCAGTTAAAACGCCTCCTCATCCTTGACTCCCAAGCTGTTTACCCCAATCACCTCCAGGATAAGACTATCTCAGCATGAAAAGTCTGGGGGCTGATAAAAGCCCTAAAGTAGTCTAAATGATCCCATGTAGTTCAAAATGATGGCCGAGGGTATCTCGAGGAAGCTAGGTTATCTATGTAGTGCCAAGTTTTTTCCTTCTTTCCCCCCTGCTGAAGCTGCTGAAGGTGACGGTAATCTCACTTTAAGCACATCGTCAGGGGCCCCCCAATAACGACTCGATGCACGGGAAGGGCGTCATATTTCTTTACTGCCCTGATGAAATGTCCATCGAATGGGCTATTGATGCTCACAGGGAAGAAGAAGAAGAAGATGAGATCACTTCTACGAGAATATAGACAAAAATATACAAAGTGTCGATCCCAGGAAAGAACATGGCAATGTCAGGACAAAGAGAGGGAGAGAACTTAAGATGTCATCTTGTGATGCTTCTCGGACAAACTTTTTTGTTTATAGAAAAAGTGTGAGAGAGAGAGAGAGAGAGAGAGAGAGAGAGAGAGAAAATATTCTCCTTATACAATTGATTGATTGAGAGAGAGAGAGAGAGAGAGAGAGAGAGAGAGATTCTCCTTTACAACTGGTTGATAGATTGGTTTCATGATGATCATGAGAGAGAGAGAGAGAGAGAGAGAGAGAGAGAGGGATATTCTCCTTATACGATTGATTGATTGATTTGGAGAGAGAGAGAGAGAGAGAGAGAGAGAGAGAGAGAGAGAGAAATATTCTCCTTATACGATTGATTGATTGATTGATTTGGAGAGAGAGAGAGAGAGAGAGAGAGAGAGAGAGAGAGAGAGAGATATTCTCCTTATACAATTGATTGATAGATTGGTTTGATGATGAGAGAGAGAGAGAGAGAGAGAGAGAGAGAGAGAGAATATTCTCCCTATACAACTGAGAGAGAGAGAGAGAGAGAGAGAGAGAGAGAGAGAGAGAGAGTATTCTCATTATACGAACACGGACGGAAATTACCTTATAATCATATTTCATTCGGGAATAAAGGAACTTTTATAAGTCGTTTCGTGTCGCAAAAATGTACATAAAAGTAATTATTCCAGTAGTGCTGAGAATGGCTTCAACCTAGTAGGATGGGGGTAGGCACATCTCGGCCGTAGCATTATGAAGGTAAATTACATTTTAATGGTGTATTATATTATGAAGGTAAATTACATTTTGATGGTAAATTACATTTTGGTGGTAAATTATATTTTGATGGTAAATTGCATTTTGATGGTAAATTACATTTTAGCGGTAAATTATATTTTGATTGTAAATTACATTTTTATGATAAATGACTATGATAACTTACATTTTTATGGTAAATTACATTTTCATGGTAAATTACATTTTTATGGTAAATTACATTTTCATGGTAAATTACATTTTGATGGTAAATAACATTTTTGAGGTAAATTACATTTTGATGGTAAATTACATATTGATGGTGAATTACATTTTGATGGTAAATTACATTTTATGGTAAATTACATTTTGATAGTAAATTATATTTTGATGGTAAATTACATTTTGATGGTAAATTACCTTTTATGGTAAATTACATTTTGATGTTAAATAACATATTAGGGCACATTAGATTTTGATGGTAAATTGCATTTTGATGGTAAATTACATTTTGATGGTAAATTACATATTGATGGTAAATTACATTTTGATGGTAAATTACATTTTGACGCAACAATGAAAGCTTACATTCGGTGTTATTCCTCTCTCCCTCTCACCTTGCCAGTCGTCTCTATCTTGAGCTTTCAATTCAATACTCCATTTATCATCATCTACTTCACGCTTCATAGTCCTCAGCCATGTAGGCCTGGGTCTTCCAACTCATCTACTCAATAACTACAAGACAGCTATTTCCCAAGGGCTTAGTAGCTTATAGTCAATTCTTTTTTATGAGGTAGATTTGCACCGACTCGCAAGGGTGCCCTTTTAGCTCGGAAAAGTTTCTTGATCGCTGATTGGTTGGACAAGATAATTCTAATCAATCAGATAGCAGGAAACTTTTCCGAGCTAAAGGGGCACCGCTGCGAGTCAGTGCAAATGCGCCTCATTGAAATAAATTGTGTATAGTATATCACAGGCTTCAGTAAAGGGGCCATCAGTAGAGAGCATGCTTCCGCCAAGCAGTCTTATTTTGCTCTTACCTACATTGTGTATTTGTATTTCGATGTATTTTCTTCTAAATCTAATGGATTTGTCCTTGGGTGTGAAAGGGTGTACCTCTTTATTATTATTATTATCATTATTATTATTATTATTATTATTATTATTATTATTAGTAGTAGTAGTAGTAGTAGTAGTAGTAGTATTACCAGCCAAGCCACAACCCCAGTTGGAAAAGCAAGATGCTATAAGCCCAAGGGCTCTAATATGGAAAAATAGCCCAGTGAGGAAAGGAAATAAGGAAATAAATAAGTGATGAGAACAAATTAACAATAATTCATCCTAAAAACAGTAACAACGTCAAAACAGATATGTCCTTTATAAACTATTAACAGCGTCCAAACAGATATGTCATATATAAACAATAAAAGGACTCATGTTAGCCTGTTTAACATAAAAACATTTGCTCGAACTTTGAACTTTCGAACTTCTACTGATTCAACTACCCGATTAGGAAGATCATTCCACAACTTGGTCACAGCTGAAATAAAACTTCTAGAATACTGTGTAGTATTGAGTCTCATGATGGAGAAGGCCTGGCTATTCGGAGCAAGATGTACATGGGAATCCTGCGTCAAGCTGTACATCATAATAGAACTAGAGGGGCACTCAGTAGAGAACACATCAAGTTTCGTTGAAAATTGTTCAGTAGTTTGGACGTAAAGTTGTTTATAAACAAATAATAAATTAACAAATTATTTACTATTTACTTAACATTGCGATTATTTTCAAAGTACTGCTGCGTACTTAGATGATGTACAGTCACTCATATAAGTTGATGGATGTCCGGGTGTTTGTGAGAGACTTCCATTTCACCTCTTTCTGGACGACAGGTGTCTTGCAGCGCTTAAACCAGTCATATATTTGACCTGTTCCGCGCTCTGAGACACCTGTCGTCCAGAAAGAGGTGGAATGGAAATCTCTCTCAAACCCACGGACAGCCATCAACTTACATGAGTGACTGTACTTTGCCAAAATGTTACAGATTCATCCTTGGTTCATACCTAACATGACTACCAACATTTGGATAAAATCGGTACAGTAGTTTTTGTGTAAAGTTCCTCACAAACAAACAAACTAACAAACAGACAGGGGTAAATACGTGGCCTCACGACGAAGGCAATAACATCTATTTACGACAGAGCCCGTAAAAGCCATTACCTGGTCATCTCTGGACATAGCTTGGTTGTAAAGGTTTTAAAGGTCGCTCATGAATGGCAGAGGAAGGGACAGTGACACTGCCATAGCAAGCAGGACAATATCCTAGAGACTTAAGCCTCCTCTCCAACAAAGCTAGGACCAGGGAGGGCCAGGCAGTGGCTACTGATGACTCAGCAGATAGACCTATAGGCTCTCCCAGCACCCAAGCCTCCACTCCACCCAAGCTGGACCAGGGATGGCCAGGCAGTGGCTGCTGATAACTCAGCAGTTAGACCTATAGGCTCTCCCAGCGCCCAAGCCTTCTATCCACCCAAGCTAGGACCAGGGATGGCCAGGTAGTGGCTGCTGATGATACAGCAGATAGACCTATAGGCTCTCCCAAACCCACCAACCTTAGCTTACAAGGATGGTAAAGGTTGCAGACAATAATGGCACTAACGAGTTTGAGCGGGACTCGAACCCCCGACTGGCGATGACCAGGCAGAGACGTTACCAATCAGGCTAAAGGCCTTGGGTCACACCGCCCGAACGTTGCTGGAGCGTTCCTTGAACGGTAGGGAGGTGGACCAAATCCTCGAAAATTTAATTTTAACGCTTTTACGTTCGGTCCTTATTAGGTTGCTGAACGTAGCAAATTCTCCCATATTTCCTGAGTTTTCTTACACCTCTATTATGGAAGTTGCTAATTTATGCAATAAGGGTATTGGTATACAAGATGTCGATAAGTTAGTCACTTTTTTTTAATAAACTGTTAAAAAAAAAACCGTAATTTTAATCAAAAATACAGCAACCGTAATTTTTACCCTACTTTGTTATTTAACAGGTTGGTGACTGTATATCACTCCGCTACGCTTTTCGACATCCTGTATACCAAATACCCTTATTGCGTAAATTAGCAACTTCCATAACAGAGGTGTAAATAAACTCAGGAAATATGCGAGGATTTGCTACGTTTAGCAGCCTAATAAAGACCGAACGTAAAAACGTTAAATTTTCGATGGTTTGGTCCACCTCCCTACCGTTCAAGGAACACTCCAGCAACGTTCGGGCGGTGTGACCGGGCCTTAAAGAAGCGAGAAAACTCAGGAAATATGCGAGGATTTGCTACGTTCAGTAGCCTAATAAAGACCGAACGTAAAAACGTTAAAGTAAATTTTCCAGGGTTTGGTCCACCTCCGTACCGTTCAAGGAACGCTCCAGCAACGTTCGGGCGGTGTGACCGGGCCTTAAAGAAGCGAGAAAACTCAGGAAATATGCGAGGATTTGCTACGTTCAGCAGCCTAATAAAGACCGAACGTAAAACGTTAAATTAATTTTCCAGGGTTTGGTCCACTTCCCTACCGTTCAAGAACGCCCCAGCAACGTTCGGGCGGTGTGACCGGTGTGACGGTCTGAACGATCCCCCGGTCTCAGAATTCTCCTTGATAATCTACGCATGCGCGAACATTACCATTTGCCAGTGCATACGAGTTTGATGTTTTATTTTCCTGTAATGTTAGCGTGCGCAGCTCAACATTACCGCTTGCCAGTACATACGAGCTTGATGTTTTATTTTCATGCGAGCGAAGCGAGCTAATGGCGGAGAAGAACCATTATACAATGTCAAGGAGAATTCTGAGACCAGGGGATCGTTCAGACCGTCACACCGGTCACAGCGGCAGAACGTTGCTGGAGCGTTCCTTGAACGGTAGGGAGGTGGACCAAACCCTCGAAAATTTACTTTAACGTTTTTACGTTCGGTCTTTATTAGGCTGCTGAACGTATCAAAACTCGCTTATTTCCTGAGTTTATAAGTTTGCATGTCAGGTCTGTAGATCCAAGTGCGACAGAGTTATAATCCACAACTTGCCTTGAAGGCTCATGAGGGAATTTCAAATATTCAGGTCAGCAGAGGTATACTAGATTTTGAATGAAGCGTCCATTCGCAACTTCTCGTCAGTGTATCAGAATGGAACATTGGTTAAAAAGAGTGAGAGAGAGAGAGAGAGAGAGAGAGAGAGAGAGAGGGTAAATTCCATATTCAAAATCAACGCCTTTCAAACTGATGAGAAAGGCATGATTTTACAACAAAGAGAGAGAGAGAGAGAGAGAGAGAGAGAGAGAGGGGGGGGTAAATTCCATATTCAACATCAACGCCTTTCAAACTATGGAGAAAGACATGGTTTTATAACAAAGAGAGAGAGAGAGAGAGAGAGAGAGAGAGAGAGAGAGAGAGAATCGTAGTAATAACTTGTCTGAGGGCTCCAGAGAGAGAGAGAGAGAGAGAGAAATTGTGTTTTAAGAGGCTGAAAATATGAATCTCGCTAAATTCTAAATTTAATAAAACATTAACTAAGTCGAGAGAGAGAGAGAGAGAGAGAGAGAGAGAGAGAGACAGAGAAAATTGTTTTAACAGATGCTGAAGATATGAATTTCGCTAATTTCTAAATTTGAAAAATTAGCTAAAGAGAGAGAGAGAGAGAGAGAGAGAGAGAGAGAGAGAGAGAGGGTAAATTCCATATTCAAAATCAACGCCTTTCAATCTGATGAGAAAGGCATGATTTTACAACAAAGAGAGAGAGAGAGAGGAGAGAGAGAGAGAGGGGGGGGTAAATTCCATATTCAACATCAACGCCTTTCAAACTATGGAGAAAGGCATGGTTTTATAACAAAGAGAGAGAGAGAGAGAGAGAGAGAGAGAGGAGAGAGAGAGAGAATCGTAGTAATAACTTGTCTGAGGGCTCCAGAGAGAGAGAGAGAGAGAAATTATGTTTTAAGAGGCTGAAATATGAATCTCGCTAAATTCTAAATTTAATAAAACATTAACTAAGTCGAGAGAGAGAGAGAGAGAGAGAGAGAGAGAGAGAGAAAAAAAATTGTTTTAACAGATGCTGAAGATATGAATTTCGCTAATTTCTAAATTTGAAAAATTAGCTAAAGAGAGAGAGAGAGAGAGAGAGAGAGAGAGAGAGAGAAAATTGTTTTAAACAGATGCTGAAGATATGAATTTCGCTAATTTCTAAATTTGAAAAATTAGCTAAAGAGAGAGAGAGAGAGAGAGAGAGAGAGAGAGAGAGAGAGAGAATAAAAAAATTGTTTTAACAGATGCTGAAGATATGAATCTAGCTAAATTCTAAATTTGAAAAATTAGCTAAAGAGAGAGAGAGAGAGAGAGAGAGAGAGAGAGAGAAATTATGTTATAACAGAGGCTGAAGATATGAATCTAGCTGAATTCTAAATTTTTAAAAATTAGCTAAATCGGGAGAGAGAGAGAGAGAGAGAGAGAGAGAGAGAGAGAGAAATTGTTTTAAAAGAGGCTGAAGATATGAATCTCGCTAAATTCTAACTTTTAAAAATGAGCTAAACAGAGAGAGAGAGAGAGAGAGAGAGAGAGAGAGAGAGAGAGAGAAATTATAACAAGAGGCTAAAGATATGAATTTCGCTAAATTCTAACTTTTAAAAATGAGCTAAACAGAGAGAGAGAGAGAGAGAGAGAGAGAGAGAGAGAGAGAGAGAGAAATTATAACAGAGGCTGAGGAAATGAATCTCGCTAAACTCTATATAAAATTGAGCTAAATCTATGATTGGATAAATGTGCCAGAGAAAAATTTACGTAGCTTAATTATTATTATAAATATTATTATTATTATTATTATTATTATTATTATTATTATTATTATTATTATTATTATTTCGCTGCATAAATATCCATCCATTAGACAAAAATAATTCAGGTACAATCAGCACACCAATATGGAACAAGAGACTCTAACTTAACTCTTCCCTTCGTACGTGTAAAGAAATGTGAACAGTTTTATCTCTATCAGGGAGTTAAACAATGGAATACTCTACCTGCTTATCTTAAGGCATTGCTTAGCATTCGATCTTTTAAAAAATCATATACTAATATGTTATTATCTGTGTACTAAGTTTTATTAGTTGATATTTCTTCATGACCTAACCATTAATGCAATGATGTTCTTAATTCTTATATTGTTTATTGCTTGTAAACATTTGTAATTCTAGCATTTCTACCATATCAATGTTTAAATTCAAAATTTGCACTATTTCTTATTCCGCCCTTCTTTATTATACTTTATTATACGAATATACAATTCCATTTATTTTTAGGCTGAAAATCTCATTTATATGTGTCTATGTGTATATGTGTATGTATATGTACATGTGTGTATATGTATTTGTATATGTATGCATATGTATATACTTATGTATATGTATGTGTACATTTAGTTTATCTATATCAATATTTACTTTTTATAAATTTTTTTAATTGAAGATATTATTTTATTTGTATTATTGCCCGAAGAGCTCTGCTCCACATGGGCTTGGACCGAATCTTTTTTTGTAAATATTTTATATGTAAATATGTTTTTTGTCCAATAAACATTATTATTATTATTATTATTATTATTATTATTATTATTATTATTACTTTATACCCCTAACGTCTTGAGCTCTATGTTTCCTTGTTTTCGGAGAAGAATTTATGAAAATATACTATGATATATATATATATATATATATACTGTATATATATGTGTGTTATAACCTGTACGCTTATAAATGTGCAATTCATAATAAAAGATCAAGAAAATCCGGATTCAAGGCCCCGGTTTATTTTTTTTTTTTTTTTCACAAGAGGCAATTTTCCGAAAAGGCAGGTGAGCGATTATCTCGAAGGTCCTCAACGGTGTCCAACGGACGAAAGAAAAGGTGTTTGGTCAGCCGTGAAATTCTCGTCTTCTTCAATCGCGATTAAGCATTAAGGAGGAAGGAGGAGGAGGAGAAGGTGGAGGAAGAGGAGGAGGAGGTAGAGGAGGAGGTGGAGGAAAAGGAGGATGAGGAGGAAAAGAAGGAGGAGGAGGAGAAGGAGGAGGAGGAAAAGGAGGAGGAAGAGGGGGAGGAGTAGAAGGAAGAGGAGGAGGAGGAGGAGGAGGAGGAGGAAGAGGAAAAGGAGGAGGAAGAGGAAAAGGAGGAGGAAGAGGAGGAGGAGGAGGAGGAGGAGGAAGAGGAAAAGGAGGAGGAAGAGGAAAAGGAGGAGGAAGAGGAGGAGGAGGAGGAGGAGGAGGAGGTGGAAGTGGAGGAGGAGTGGGAGGAAGAGGTGGAAGTGGAGGAGGAGTGGGAGTAAGAGGAGGAGGAGGTGGAGGAGAAGGAGGAGGTGGATGTGGATGTGGAGGAGGAAGAGGAGGAGAAGGAAAAGGAGGTGAAAGATCAGGAGGAGGAGGAGGAGAATAAAACGAGGTGAAAGATTAGGAGGAGGAGGAGGAGGAGGAGGAGGAGGAGGAGGAGGTGGAGGAAGATGAGGAGGACAAGGAGGAGGAGAAAGAACAGCTTTCCAATGAAGCAGATGATATCTCAGCTTGATGGATGAAGGGATCATTTCATACTGATTTTTTGTCCTCAGTCAATTGAAGATTTTTTTTTTTTTCCGATTCTCCGCTTGGTTCCAAAATGCTATTACTTCGAATTTTCTCTTTTTATATCAGAATGCTAATTGATTATACTTTTGAAATTATCCATAAAGGATAAGTTTAAACTATTTTCATTTTAATTGGCCATAGAAAATAATTGCTACTAACTTACCTATACACATACATAAGGAGTTAAGGAAAGAATGTATTGATAAACTAATTAAAACAACAACAAAAAATTCTAAAATTTCCGTTAAGGATAATTTTAAACTGTGTTCATTTGAATTGGACATAAAAATAATTACTACTAACTAACTTACATATATATATATATATATATATATATGTATATATATATATATATATATATACATATATGGACTTAGGGAAAGATGTATTTATAAACTAAAGAAAAAAAAAATTTTCCATTAAGGATATTTCAAAACTAATTTCATTTGAATTCGGCACAAAAATAATTACTATTAACTTACCTATACACATACACATAGACTTAAGGAAAAAAAGTATTGATAAACAAACTAATCAAAATAAAAAAAAAAATTAAAAAATCTGCAGCAATCGCACCATTGCTCAAAAAACGATGAATGTCCCCTTTCCGAATTGGGTTTGGTATTAGGCCCTGCCAATAGTCAGTCCCCCTTCCTAAGTCAGGTGAAACTTGGACGAAACTTCCCTCGCCTTTCATTGGAGCGATTCTTTGCCAGAAGTTTTCTTGAATATGTCCTCCGAGTTTTAGAAACCTGGAAACGCGAGAGAGAGAGAGAGAGAGAGAGAGAGAGAGAGAGAGAGAGATAGGCATCGGGGATAGGAAAACTCCCGTGATCGAAACGGCTCTTGCTTCCATTAAGCAAGATGAAAGAGATGAAAAAGGATGTATAAGATAGATGAGTCAAATATCAGTGATGCAAATGGCTTTTGGTAATGTCATCTTGATATGTCTCAGGTTTTGGTTTTTAAATAGATTAGAATTTATTGAAAGGATCATATTTCCAATCATGGTAGACGATTAGAAACGTCCTATCTGGCGTAGAAAATAGTTATTGCAAGCATCATACTTGCAATTGAGGTGGACCATTAGAAACGTCCTATCTGGCATAGAAAATAGTTATTGCAAGCATCATACTTGCAATTGAGGTGGACCATTAGAAACGTCCTATCTGCATAGAAAATAGTTATTGCAAGCATCATATTTGCAATCGAGGTGGACCATTGGAAACGACCCTGCCTGGCATAGAAAAGAGTTATTGCAAGCATCATATTTGCAATCGAGGTGGACCATTGGAAACGACCCTGCCTGGCATAGAAAAGAGTTATTGCAAGCATCATATTTGCAATCGAGGTGGACCATTGGAAACGACCCTGCCTGGCATAGAAAAGAGTTATTGCAAGCATCATATTTGCAATCGAGGTGGACCATTGGAAACGACCCTGCCTGGCATAGAAAATAGTTATTGCAAGCATCATATTTGCAATCGAGGTGGACCATTGGAAACGACCCTGCCTGGCATAGAAAAGAGTTATTGCAAGCATCATATTTGCAATCGAGGTGGACCATTGGAAACGACCCTGCCTGGCATAGAAAATAGTTATTGCAAGCATCATATTTGCAATCGAGGTGGACCATTGGAAACGACCCTGCCTGGCATAGAAAAGTTATTGCAAGCATCATATTTGCAATCGAGGTGGACCATTGGAAACGACCCTGCCTGGCATAGAAAATAGTTATTGCAAGCATCATATTTGCAATCGAGGTGGACCATTGGAAACGACCCTGCCTGGCATAGAAAATAGTTATTGCAAGCATCATATTTGCAATCGGGGTGGACCATTGGAAACGACCCTGCCTGGCATAGAAAATAGTTATTGCAAGCATCATATTTCCAATCATGGTGGACTATTAAAACGTCCTATCTGGCATAGAAAATAGTTATTGCAAGCATCATACTTGCAATTGAGGTGGACTATTAGAAACGTCCTATCTGGCGTAGAAAAGAGTTATTGAAAGCATCATATTTGCAATCGAGGTGGACCATTGGAAACGACCCTGCCTGGCATAGAAAAGAGTTATTGAAAGCATCATATTTGCAATCGAGGTGGACTATTAGAAACGACCCTGCCTAGCGTAGAAAATAGTTATTGCAAGCATCATACTTGCAATTGAGGTGGACTATTAGAAACGTCCTATCTGGCGTAGAAAAGAGTTATTGAAAGCATCATATTTGCAATCGAGGTGGACCATTGGAAACGACCCTGCCTGGCATAGAAAAGAGTTATTGAAAGCATCATATTTGCAATCGAGGTGGACTATTAGAAACGACCCTGCCTAGCGTAGAAAATAGTTATTGCAAGCATCATACTTGCAATTGAGGTGGACTATTAGAAACGTCCTATCTGGCGTAGAAAATAGTTGTTGAAAGCATCATATTTGCAATCGAGGTGGACTATTAGAAACGTCCTATCTGGCATAGAAAATAGTTATTGCAAGCATCACACTTGCAATTGAGGTGGACTATTAGAAACGTCCTATCTGGCGTAGAAAATAGTTATTGCAAGCATCATATTTGCAATCGAGGTGGACTATTAGAAACGTCCTATCTGGCATAGAAAATAGTTATTGCAAGCATCACACTTGCAATTGAGGTGGACTATTAGAAACGTCCTATCTGGCGTAGAAAATAGTTATTGAAAGCATCATATTTGCAATTGAGGTGGACTATTGAAACGTCCTATCTGGCATAGAAAATAGTTATTGCAAGCATCATACTTGCAATTGAGGTGGACTATTAGAAACGTCCTATCTGGCGTAGAAAAGAGTTATTGAAAGCATCATATTTCCAATCGAGGTGGACTATTGAAACGTCCTATCTGGCATAGAAAATAGTTATTGCAAGCATCATACTTGCAATTGATGTTGACTATTAGAAACGTCCTATCTGGGCGTAGAAAATAATTATTGCAAGCATCATACTTGCAATTGAGGTGGACTATTAGAAACGTCCTATCTGGCATAGAAAATAGTTATTGCAAGCTTCATACTTGCAATTGAGGTGGACTATTAGAAACGTCCTATCTGGCATAGAAAAGAGTTATTGAAAGCATCATATTTGCAATCGAGGTGGACTATTAGAAACGTCCTATCTGGCATAGAAAATAGTTATTGCAAGCATCATATTTGCAATTGAGGTGGACTATTAGAAACGTCCTATCTGGCATAGAAAATAGTTATTGCAAGCATCATACTTGCAATTGAGGTGGACTATTAGAAACGTCTTATCTGGCGTAGAAAAGGTATCGAATGCTTCATATTTGCAATTGAGGTGGACTATTAGAAACGTCCTATCTGGCGTAGAAAATACTTATTGCAAGCATCATACTTGCAATTGAGGTGGACTATTAGAAACGTCCTATCTGGCGTAGAAAAGGTATTGAATGCATCATATTTGTAATTGAGGAGGACTATTAGAAACGTCCTATCTGGCGTAGAAAATAA
>NW_027168896.1:5000-20000 GCF_036898095.1 Palaemon carinicauda | reverse complement strand
GACAAAATTAAGTCAAAACTATTGGGCGAATTTGGATGTATCCATCTATTTGTTTTTCTGTTTGTCTGTGGACAAAATTAAGTCAAAACTATTGGGCGAATTTGAATGTATCTATCTATTTGTTTTTCTGTTTGTCTGTGGACAGAATTAAGTCAAAACTATTGGGCGAATTTGGCTGTATCTATCTGTTTGTTTTTCTGTTTGTCTGTGGACAGAATTAAGTCAAAACTATTGGGCGAATTTGGATGTATCCATCTATTTGTTTTTCTGTTTGTCTGTGGACAAAATTACGTCAAAACTATTGGGCGAATTTGAATGTATCTATCTATTTGTTTTTCTGTTTGTCTGTGGACAGAATTAAGTCAAAACTATTGGGCGAATTTGGCTGTATCTATCTGTTTGTTTTTCTGTTTGTCTGTGGACAGAATTAAGTCAAAACTATTGGGTGAATTTGGATGTATCTATCTATTTGTTTTTCTGTTTGTCTGTGGACAGAATTAAGTCAAAACTATTGGGTGAATTTGGATGTATCTATCTATTTGTTTTTCTGTTTGTCTGTGGACAGAATTAAGTCAAAACTATTGGGTGAATTTGGATGTATCTATCTATTTGTTTTTCTGTTTGTCTGTGGACAGAATTAAGTCAAAACTATTGGGTGAATTTGGATGTATCTATCTATTTGTTTTTCTGTTTGTCTGTGGACAGAATTACGTCAAAACTATTGGGCGAATTTGAATGTATCTATCTATTTGTTTTTCTGTTTGTCTGTGGACAAAATTAAGTCAAAACTATTGGGCGAATTTGAATGTATCTATCTATTTGTTTTTCTGTTTGTCTGTGGGCAAAATTAAGTCAAAACTATTGGGCGAATTTGAATGTATCTATCTATTTGTTTTTCTGTTTGTCTGTGGACAGAATTACGTCAAAACTATTGGGCGAATTTGGATGTATCCATCTATTTGTTTTTCTGTTTGTCTGTGGACAGAATTAAGTCAAAACTATTGGGCGAATTTGGATGTATCCATCTATTTGTTTTTCTGTTTGTCTGTGGACAGAATTACGTCAAAACTATTGGGCGAATTTGAATGTATCTATCTATTTGTTTTTCTGTTTGTCTGTGGACAGAATGAAGTCAAAACTATTGGGCGAATTTGGATGTATCTATCTATTTGTTTTTCTGTTTGTCTGTGGACAGAATGAAGTCAAAACTATTGGGCGAATTTGGATGTATCTATCTATTTGTTTTTCTGTTTGTCTGTGGACAGAATGAAGTCAAAACTATTGGGCGAATTTGGATGTATCTATCTATTTGTTTTTCTGTTTGTCTGTGGACAGAATTAAGTCAAAACTATTGGGTGAATTTGGATGTATCTATCTATTTGTTTTTCTGTTTGTCTGTGGACAGAATGAAGTCAAAACTATTGGGCGAATTTGGATGTATCTCTCTATATGTTTTTCTGTTTGTCTGTGGACAAAATTAAGTCAAAACTATTGGGCGAATTTGGATGTATCTATCTATTTGTTTTTCTGTTTGTCTGTGGACAGAATGAAGTCAAAACTATTGGGCGAATTTGGATGTATCTATCTATTTGTTTTTCTGTTTGTCTGTGGACAGAATGAAGTCAAAACTATTAAACGAATTTGGATGTATCTCTCTATATGTTTTTCTGTTTGTTTGTGGACAAAATTACGTCAAAACTATAGGACGAATTTGGATGTATCTCTCTATATGTTTTTCTGTTTGTCTGTGGACAAAATTAAGTCAAAACTATTGGGCGAATTTGGATGTATCTATCTATTTGTTTTTCTGGTTGTCTGTGGACAGAATTAAGTCAAAACTATTGGGTGAATTTGGATGTATCTATCTATTTGTTTTTCTGTTTGTCTGTGGACAGAATTAAGTCAAAACTATTGGGCGAATTTGGATGTATCTATCTATTTGTTTTTCTGTTTGTCTGTGGACAGAATGAAGTCAAAACTATTAAACGAATTTGGATGTATCTCTCTATATGTTTTTCTGTTTGTCTGTGGACAAAATTACGTCAAAACTATAGGACGAATTTGGATGTATCTCTCTATATGTTTTTCTGTTTGTCTGTGGACAAAATTACGTCAAAACTATAGGACGAATTTGGATGTATCTCTCTATATGTTTTTCTGTTTGTCTGTGGACAAAATTACGTCAAAACTATAGGACGAATTTGGATGTATCTCTCTATATGTTTTTCTGTTTGTCTGTGGACAAAATTAAGTCAAAACTATTGGGCGAATTTGGATGTATCTCTCTATATGTTTTTCTGTTTGTCTGTGGACAAAATTAAGTCAAAACTATTGGGCGAATTTGGATGTATCTCTCTATATGTTTTTCTGTTTGTCTGTGGACAAAATTAAGTCAAAACTATTGGGCGAATTTGGATGTATCTCTCTATATGTTTTTCTGTTTGTCTGTGGACAAAATTAAGTCAAAACTATTGGGCGAATTTGGATGTATCTCTCTATATGTTTTTCTGTTTGTCTGTGGACAGAATGAAGTCAAAACTATTAAACGAATTTGGATGTATCTCTCTATATGTTTTTCTGTTTGTCTGTGGACAAAATTAAGTCAAAACTATTGGGCGAATTTGGATGTATCTCTCTATATGTTTTTCTGTTTGTCTGTGGACAAAATTACGTCAAAACTATTGGGCGAATTTGGATGTATCTATCTATTTGTTTTTCTGTTTGTCTGTGGACAAAATTACGTCAAAACTATAGGACGAATTTGGATGTATCTATCTATTTGTTTTTCTGTTTGTCTGTGGACAGAATGAAGTCAAAACTATTGGGTGAATTTGGATGTATCTCTCTATTTGTTTTTCTGTTTGTCTGTGGACAGAATTAAGTCAAAACTATTGGGCGAATTTGGATGTATTTATTTATTTGTTTTTCTGTTTGTCTGTGGACAAAATTACGTCAAAACTATTGGGCGAATTTGGATGTATCTATCTATTTGTTTTTCTGTTTGTCTGTGGACAAAATTACGTCAAAACTATAGGACGAATTTGGATGTATCTATCTATTTGTTTTTCTGTTTGTCTGTGGACAAAATTACGTCAAAACTATAGGACGAATTTGGATGTATCTCTCTATTTGTTTTTCTGTTTGTCTGTGGACAGAATTAAGTCAAAACTATTGGGTGAATTTGGATGTATCTATCTATTTGTTTTTCTGTTTGTCTGTGGACAAAATTACGTCAAAACTATAGGACGAATTTGGATGTATCTATCTATTTGTTTTTCTGTTTGTCTGTGGACAAAATTACGTCAAAACTATAGGACGAATTTGGATGTATCTCTCTATATGTTTTTCTGTTTGTCTGTGGACAAAATTAAGTCAAAACTATTGGGCGAATTTGGATGTATCTCTCTATATGTTTTTCTGTTTGTCTGTGGACAAAATTACGTCAAAACTATTGGGCGAATTTGGATGTATTTATTTATTTGTTTTTCTGTTTGTCTGTGGACAGAATGAAGTCAAAACTATTAAACGAATTTGGATGTATCTCTCTATATGTTTTTCTGTTTGTTTGTGGACAAAATTACGTCAAAAATATAGGACGAATTTGGATGTATCTCTCTATATGTTTTTCTGTTTGTCTGTGGACAAAATTACGTCAAAACTATAGGACGAATTTGGATGTATCTCTCTATATGTTTTTCTGTTTGTCTGTGGACAAAATTACGTCAAAACTATAGGACGAATTTGGATGTATCTCTCTATATGTTTTTCTGTTTGTCTGTGGACAAAATTACGTCAAAACTATAGGACGAATTTGGATGTATCTCTCTATATGTTTTTCTGTTTGTCTGTGGACAAAATTAAGTCAAAACTATTGGGCGAATTTGGATGTATCTCTCTATATGTTTTTCTGTTTGTCTGTGGACAAAATTACGTCAAAACTATTGGGCGAATTTGGATGTATTTATTTATTTGTTTTTCTGTTTGTCTGTGGACAGAATGAAGTCAAAACTATTAAACGAATTTGGATGTATCTCTCTATATGTTTTTCTGTTTGTTTGTGGACAAAATTACGTCAAAACTATAGGACGAATTTGGATGTATCTCTCTATATGTTTTTCTGTTTGTCTGTGGACAAAATTACGTCAAAACTATAGGACGAATTTGGATGTATCTCTCTATATGTTTTTCTGTTTGTCTGTGGACAAAATTACGTCAAAACTATAGGACGAATTTGGATGTATCTCTCTATTTGTTTTTCTGTTTGTCTGTGGACAAAATTAAGTCAAAACTATTGGACGAATTTGGATGTATCTACTTATTTGTTTTTCTGTTTGTCTGTGGACAGAATGAAGTTAAAACTATTGGGCGAATTTGGATGTATCTATTTGTTTTTCTGTTTGTCTGTGGACAAAATTACGTCAAAACTATTGGGCGAATGTGGATGTATCTATCTATTTGTTTTTCTGTTTGTCTGTGGACAAAATTACATCAAAACTATTGGGCGAATTTGGATGTATCTATCTATTTGTTTTTCTGTTTGTCTGTGGACAAAATTAAGTCGAAACTATTGGGCAAATTTGGATGTATCTATCTATTTGTTTTTCTGTTTGTCTGTGGACAGAATTATGTCAAAACTATTGGACGAATTTGGATGTATCTATCTATTTGTTTTTCTGTTTGTCTGTGGACAAAATTAAGTCGAAACTATTGGGCAAATTTGGATGTATCTACTTATTTGTTTTTCTGTTTGTCTGTGGACAAAATTAAGTCAAAACTATTGGACGAATTTGGATGTATCTACTTATTTGTTTTTCTGTTTGTCTGTGGACAGAATGAAGTTAAAACTATTGGGCGAATTTGGATGTATCTATTTGTTTTTCTGTTTGTCTGTGGACAAAATTACGTCAAAACTATTGGGCGAATGTGGATGTATCTATCTATTTGTTTTTCTGTTTGTCTGTGGACAAAATTACGTCAAAACTATTGGGCGAATTTGGATGTATCTATCTATTTGTTTTTCTGTTTGTCTGTGGACAAAATTATGTCAAAACTATTGGGCGAATTTGGATGTATCTATCTATTTGTTTTTCTGTTTGTCTGTGGACAAAATTATGTCAAAACTATTGGGCGAATTTGGATGTATCTATCTATTTGTTTTTCTGTTTGTCTGTGGACAAAATTAAGTCGAAACTATTGGGCAAATTTGGATGTATCTATCTATTTGTTTTTCTGTTTGTCTGTGGACAGAATTATGTCAAAACTATTGGACGAATTTGGATGTATCTATCTATTTGTTTTTCTGTTTGTCTGTGGACAAAATTAAGTCGAAACTATTGGGCAAATTTGGATGTATCTACTTATTTGTTTTTCTGTTTGTCTGTGGACAAAATTAAGTCAAAACTATTGGACGAATTTGGATGTATCTACTTATTTGTTTTTCTGTTTGTCTGTGGACAGAATGAAGTTAAAACTATTGGGCGAATTTGGATGTATCTATTTGTTTTTCTGTTTGTCTGTGGACAAAATTACGTCAAAACTATTGGGCGAATGTGGATGTATCTATCTATTTGTTTTTCTGTTTGTCTGTGGACAAAATTACGTCAAAACTATTGGGCGAATTTGGATGTATCTATCTATTTGTTTTTCTGTTTGTCTGTGGACAGAATTATGTCAAAAGTATTGGGCGAATGTGGATGTATCTATCTATTTGTTTTTCTGTTTGTCTGTGGACAAAATTATGTCAAAACTATTGGGCGAATGTGGATGTATCTATCTATTTGTTTTTCTGTTTGTCTGTGGACAAAATTACGTCAAAACTATTGGGCGAATGTGGATGTATCTATTTGTTTTTCTGTTTGTCTGTGGACAAAATTACGTCAAAACTATTGGGCGAATGTGGATGTATCTATCTATTTGTTTTTCTGTTTGTCTGTGGACAAAATTATGTCAAAACTATTGGGAGAATTGGGATGTATCTATCTATTTGTTTTTCTGTTTGTCTGTGGACAAAATTATGTCAAAACTATTGGGAGAATTTGGATGTATCTATTTGTTTTTCTGTTTGTCCGTGGACAAAATTACGTCAAAACTATTGGGCGAATGTGGATGTATCTATCTATTTGTTTTTCTGTTTGTCCGTGGACAAAATTACGTCAAAACTATTGGGCGAATGTGGATGTATCTATCTATTTGTTTTTCTGTTTGTCCGTGGACAGAATTACGTCAAAACTATTGGGCGAATGTGGATGTATCTATCTATTTGTTTTTCTGTTTGTCCGTGGACAGAATTACGTCAAAACTATTGGGCGAATGTGGATGTATCTATCTATTTGTTTTTCTGTTTGTCCGTGGACAGAATTACGTCAAAACTATTGGGCGAATGTGGATGTATCTATCTATTTGTTTTTCTGTTTGTCCGTGGACAGAATTACGTCAAAACTATTGGGCGAATGTGGATGTATCTATCTATTTGTTTTTCTGTTTGTCCGTGGACAGAATTACGTCAAAACTATTGGGCGAATGTGGATGTATCTATCTATTTGTTTTTCTGTTTGTCCGTGGACAGAATTACGTCAAAACTATTGGGCGAATGTGGATGTATCTATCTATTTGTTTTTCTGTTTGTCCGTGGACAGAATTACGTCAAAACTATTGGGCGAATGTGGATGTATCTATCTATTTGTTTTTCTGTTTGTCCGTGGACAGAATTACGTCAAAACTATTGGGCGAATGTGGATGTATCTATCTATTTGTTTTTCTGTTTGTCCGTGGACAGAATTACGTCAAAACTATTGGGCGAATGTGGATGTATCTATCTATTTGTTTTTCTGTTTGTCCGTGGACAGAATTACGTCAAAACTATTGGGCGAATGTGGATGTATCTATCTATTTGTTTTTCTGTTTGTCCGTGGACAGAATTACGTCAAAACTATTGGGCGAATGTGGATGTATCTATCTATTTGTTTTTCTGTTTGTCCGTGGACAGAATTACGTCAAAACTATTGGGCGAATGTGGATGTATCTATCTATTTGTTTTTCTGTTTGTCCGTGGACAGAATTACGTCAAAACTATTGGGCGAATGTGGATGTATCTATCTATTTGTTTTTCTGTTTGTCCGTGGACAGAATTACGTCAAAACTATTGGGCGAATGTGGATGTATCTATCTATTTGTTTTTCTGTTTGTCCGTGGACAGAATTACGTCAAAACTATTGGGCGAATGTGGATGTATCTATCTATTTGTTTTTCTGTTTGTCCGTGGACAGAATTACGTCAAAACTATTGGGCGAATGTGGATGTATCTATCTATTTGTTTTTCTGTTTGTCCGTGGACAGAATTACGTCAAAACTATTGGGCGAATGTGGATGTATCTATCTATTTGTTTTTCTGTTTGTCCGTGGACAGAATTACGTCAAAACTATTGGGCGAATGTGGATGTATCTATCTATTTGTTTTTCTGTTTGTCCGTGGACAGAATTACGTCAAAACTATTGGGCGAATGTGGATGTATCTATCTATTTGTTTTTCTGTTTGTCCGTGGACAGAATTACGTCAAAACTATTGGGCGAATGTGGATGTATCTATCTATTTGTTTTTCTGTTTGTCCGTGGACAGAATTACGTCAAAACTATTGGGCGAATGTGGATGTATCTATCTATTTGTTTTTCTGTTTGTCCGTGGACAGAATTACGTCAAAACTATTGGGCGAATGGGGATGTATCTATCTATTTGTTTTTCTGTTTGTCCGTGGACAGAATTACGTCAAAACTATTGGGCGAATGGGGATGTATCTATCTATTTGTTTTTCTGTTTGTCCGTGGACAGAATTACGTCAAAACTATTGGGCGAATGGGGATGTATCTATCTATTTGTTTTTCTGTTTGTCCGTGGACAAAATTACGTCAAAACTATTGGGCGAATGTGGATGTATCTATCTATTTGTTTTTCTGTTTGTCCGTGGACAAAATTACGTCAAAACTATTGGGCGAATGTGGATGTATCTATCTATTTGTTTTTCTGTTTGTCCGTGGACAAAATTACGTCAAAACTATTGGGCGAATTGGGATGTATCTATCTATTTGTTTTTCTGTATTGGGATGTATCTATCTATTTGTTTTTCTGTTTGTCTGTGGACAAAATTACGTCAAAACTATTGGGCAAATTGGGATGTATCTATCTATTTGTTTTTCTGTTTGTCTGTGGACAAAATTACGTCAAAACTATTGGGCGAATTGGGATGTATCTATCTATTTGTTTTTCTGTTTGTCTGTGGACAAAATTACGTCAAAACTATTGGGCGAATTGGGATGTATCTATCTATTTGTTTTTCTGTTTGTCTGTGGACAAAATTACGTCAAAACTATTGGGCGAATTGGGATGTATCTATCTATTTGTTTTTCTGTTTGTCTGTGGACAAAATTACGTCAAAACTATTGGGCGAATTGGGATATATCTATCTATTTGTTTTTCTGTTTGTCTGTGGACAAAATTACGTCAAAACTATTGGGCGAATTGGGATGTATCTATCTATTTGTTTTTCTGTATTGGGATGTATCTATCTATTTGTTTTTCTGTTTGTCTGTGGACAAAATTACGTCAAAACTATTGGGCGAATTGGGATGTATCTATCTATTTGTTTTTCTGTTTGTCTGTGGACAAAATTACGTCAAAACTATTGGGCGAATTGGGATGTATCTATCTATTTGTTTTTCTGTTTGTCTGTGGACAAAATTACGTCAAAACTATTGGGCGAATTGGGATGTATCTATCTATTTGTTTTTCTGTTTGTCTGTGGACAAAATTACGTCAAAACTATTGGGCGAATTGGGATGTATCTATCTATTTGTTTTTCTGTTTGTCTGTGGACAAAATTACGTCAAAACTATTGGGCGAATTGGGATGTATCTATCTATTTGTTTTTCTGTTTGTCTGTGGACAAAATTACGTCAAAACTATTGGGCGAATTGGGATGTATCTATCTATTTGTTTTTCTGTATTGGGATGTATCTATCTATTTGTTTTTCTGTTTGTCTGTGGACAAAATTACGTCAAAACTATTGGGCGAATTGGGATGTATCTATCTATTTGTTTTTCTGTTTGTCTGTGGACAAAATTACGTCAAAACTATTGGGCGAATTGGGATGTATCTATCTATTTGTTTTTCTGTATTGGGATGTATCTATCTATTTGTTTTTCTGTTTGTCTGTGGACAAAATTACGTCAAAACTATTGGGCGAATTGGGATGTATCTATCTATTTGTTTTTCTGTTTGTCTGTGGACAAAATTACGTCAAAACTATTGGGCGAATTGGGATGTATCTATCTATTTGTTTTTCTGTTTGTCTGTGGACAAAATTACGTCAAAACTATTGGGCGAATTGGGATGTATCTATCTATTTGTTTTTCTGTTTGTCTGTGGACAAAATTACGTCAAAACTATTGGGCGAATTGGGATGTATCTATCTATTTGTTTTTCTGTTTGTCTGTGGACAAAATTACGTCAAAACTATTGGGCGAATTGGGATGTATCTATCTATTTGTTTTTCTGTTTGTCTGTGGACAAAATTACGTCAAAACTATTGGGCGAATTGGGATGTATCTATCTATTTGTTTTTCTGTTTGTCTGTGGACAAAATTACGTCAAAACTATTGGGCGAATTGGGATGTATCTATCTATTTGTTTTTCTGTTTATCTGTGGACAAAATTACGTCAAAACTATTGGGCGAATTGGGATGTATCTATCTATTTGTTTTTCTGTATTGGGATGTATCTATCTATTTGTTTTTCTGTTTGTCTGTGGACAAAATTACGTCAAAACTATTGGGTGAATTGGGATGTATCTATCTATTTGTTTTTCTGTTTGTCTGTGGACAAAATTACGTCAAAACTATTGGGCGAATTGGGATGTATCTATCTATTTGTTTTTCTGTATTGGGATGTATCTATCTATTTGTTTTTCTGTTTGTCTGTGGACAAAATTACGTCAAAACTATTGGGCGAATTGGGATGTATCTATCTATTTGTTTTTCTGTTTGTCTGTGGACAAAATTACGTCAAAACTATTGGGCGAATTGGGATGTATCTATCTATTTGTTTTTCTGTTTGTCTGTGGACAAAATTACGTCAAAACTATTGGGCGAATTGGGATGTATCTATCTATTTGTTTTTCTGTTTGTCTGTGGACAAAATTACGTCAAAACTATTGGGCGAATTGGGATGTATCTATCTATTTGTTTTTCTGTATTGGGATGTATCTATCTATTTGTTTTTCTGTTTGTCTGTGGACAAAATTACGTCAAAACTATTGGGCGAATTGGGATGTATCTATCTATTTGTTTTTCTGTTTGTCTGTGGACAAAATTACGTCAAAACTATTGGGCGAATTGGGATGTATCTATCTATTTGTTTTTCTGTTTGTCTGTGGACAAAATTACGTCAAAACTATTGGGCGAATTGGGATGTATCTATCTATTTGTTTTTCTGTATTGGGATGTATCTATCTATTTGTTTTTCTGTTTGTCTGTGGACAAAATTACGTCAAAACTATTGGGCGAACTGGGATGTATCTATCTATTTGTTTTTCTGTTTGTCTGTGGACAAAATTACGTCAAAACTATTGGGCGAATTGGGATGTATCTATCTATTTGTTTTTCTGTATTGGGATGTATCTATCTATTTGTTTTTCTGTTTGTCTGTGGACAAAATTACGTCAAAACTATTGGGCGAATTGGGATGTATCTATCTATTTGTTTTTCTGTTTGTCTGTGGACAAAATTACGTCAAAACTATTGGGCGAATTTGGATGTATCTATCTATTTGTTTTTCTGTTTGTCTGTGGACAGAATTAAGTCAAAACTATTGGACAATTTTGACTAAATTTTCACCACAGATAAATCTTCGGCCATGGACGACCCCATTAAATTTTGAAGATGATCCGGATCCGGTTTTTAGACCTGGATTTGCAACCGGATCCGGTTTCTAGACCTGGATTTGCAACCGGATCCGGTTTCTAGACCTGGATTTGCAACCGGATCCGCTTTCTAGACCTGGATTTGCAACCGGATCCGGTTTCTAGACCAGGATTTGCAACCGGATCCGGTTTCTAGACCTGGATTTGCAACCGGATCCGGTTTCTAGACCTGGATTTGCAACCGGATCCGCTTTCTAGACCTGGATTTGCAACCGGATCCGGTTTTTAGACCTGGATTTGCAACCGGATCCGGTTTCTAGACCTGGATTTGCAACCGGATCCGGTTTCTAGACCTGGATTTGCAACCGGATCCGCTTTCTAGACCTGGATTTGCAACCGGATCCGGTTTCTAGACCTGGATTTGCAACCGGATCCGGTTTCTAGACCTGGATTTGCAACCGGATCCGGTTTCTAGACCTGGATTTGCATTTTTGGACATTTTAAAGACGACTAAACAAATTGACGGATTTTGACCAAATATTAATCACAGATAGATCTTAGGCTATGGAAGACTTAGTAACCTTTGGCAGAGGTCTGAAGTGTCTGATTTATTTAATTATAATTCTATTTCAAACGTCAAAGGAAATTGACCGATTTAGACGATATTTTAATCACCGATAGATCTTAGGCCATAAACGACACCATTAACCTTTGGCAGAGGCAAGAAGTCTCATTTCATCTTCATTATTATTTTCAATATAAAATTCAACATTCAATATTATTTCTTCATCGTTTATTTCCGCATAAATGTTTCCCCACACTTCTCTCCACTAGGGAAATCATATCCAATACATTCCCCAATTTCCCCCCTTCTTATTCCATATTTAACTCACACAGATAAATCTTAGGCCATGGAAGACTGCCATTAACCTCTGGTGGAAGTCAAAATTCTCTGATTTATCTATTTATATTATTTTCAATATAAAATTCAACATTCAATCTCAATTCCTCATCGTTTATTTCCGCATAAATATTCCCCCACACCTCTCCCCACTAGGGAAATCACATCCAATACATTCCCCCAAATTCCCCCCTTCTTATTCCATATTTAACTCTCCCACTTGGGAATTTTTTTTCACTTGTCCTCTCTCGAGTCTCTCCCATGTGGCATTACTGGGTATATTGAAGTATGGAAATCACCATGGCAGAGATTTCGGGCTAAAATGGAAAGGAGGGAGGGGGAGGGATTGATGAGGGAGGAGGAGGAGGGAAGTAGAGAGGGGAGGTGAGATAGAAGTAGAAAAGGACGACAAAGTGAATAGTCATTATCAGAAGTCCTTGGGGGACTTCCATCCCTGAGGTTCCTGAATTATTGTAATCTGCACTTCGAATGGCATCAATCTTTTTTTATTGTTGAGCTGTTGATATCGTGTTTTATTGATATTGCTTCTGTATGAGCTATTGATGCTGCTGTTCTTGATGTTGTCATTCATGCTGCTTCTGTATGAGCTGCTGATATTGGTGTTTTAGCTGTTGTTATTCAAGATGCTTCTGTATGAGCTGTTGATACTGTTCTTGCTGTTGTTATTCATGTTGCTTCTGTATGAGCTACTGATGATGCTGTTCTTATTCATGTTGCTTCTGTATGAGCTGTTGATGATGCTGTTCTTATTCATGTTGCTTCTGTATGAGCTGTTGATGATGCTGTTCTTATTCATGTTGCTTCTGTATGAGCTGTTGGTAATGCTCTTCTTATGTTGCTTCTGTATGAGCTGTTGCTGATGCTGTTGTTATTCATGTTGCTTCTGTATGAGCTGTTGATGCTACTACTGTTATTCACTTTACTTTTGTATGAGCTGTTGATGATGCTGTTTTAGCTGTTGTTATTCATGTTGCTTCTGTATGAGCTGTTAGCAATGCTCTTCTTATGTTGCTTCTGTATGAGCTGTTAGTAATGCTCCTCTTATGTTGCTTCTGTATGAGCTGTTGATGATGCTGTTGTTATTCATGTTGCTTCTGTATGAGCTGTTGATAATGCTCTTCTTATGTTGATTCTGTATGAGCTGTTGATGACGCTATTGTTATTCATGTTGCTTCTGTATGAGCTGTTGATGCTGCTGCTGTTATTCACTTTACTTCTGTATGAGCTGTTGATGATGCTGTTTTAGCTGTTGTTATTCATGTTGCTTCTTTATGAGCTGTTGATGATGATGTTTTAGCTGTTGTTATTCAATGCTGCTTCTGTATGAGCTGTTGATGATGATATTCTTGCTGTTGTTATGCATGTTGCTTCTGTATGAGCTGTTGATGATGATGTTCTCATCCATGTTGCTTCTGTATGAGCTGTTGATGCTGGTGTTTTAACTGTTGTTATTCATGATGCTTCTGTATGAGCTGTTGATAATGCTGTTGTTATTCATGTTGCTTCTGTATGAGCTGTTGATAATGCTGTTGTTATTCATGTTGCTTCTGTATGAGCTACTGATGATGCTGTTCTTATTCATGTTGCTTCTGTATGAGCTGTTGATGATGCTGTTCTTATTCATGTTGCTTATGTATGAGTTGTTGATGATGCTGTTTCTGCTCTTGTTAATCATGCCACTTTTGTGATTGCTAATGTCCTCCTGTTAACGATGCGCTGTACCTACTTTTTTTCCTAATGACGTTGAAAAGTACCTCCTACTGCTGCCGCAGTAAGTGTTCTTGCTGCAGTTGCTGCTGTATTTTGCTGTCGAGCTTCTGATGCTGCTGGAAGGCTGCAGAATTGCCATCCCCCCCCCCCCCCCCGTCCTCTGATAATAGAATCAATGGTTCAACATCAACTACCTCACTCTCCTTCAATTCCAGTAATCCACCGAAGACTGCTGGAAGTAAAAGGCATACAAAAGAGAGAGAGAGAGAGAGAGAGAGAGAGAGAGAGAGAGAGAGAGAGAGAGAGAGAGAGAGAGAGAGAGAGACTGGGGTTAATTCAAGTTTCCTACCGAGCGTCTTTTTATCAGTAAATGAAGCATGTGGCAATAGCCGGCCGCAGTAGGAGGAATACGAATGTGGCTTCTGGGACGAAAGAGAGAGAGAGAGAGAGAGAGAGAGAGAGAGAGAAAGAGAGAGAGAGAGAGAGAGAGAGAGAGAGAGAGAGAGAGAGAGAGAGAGAGACCCAGTTGTTGTCGTCATTGTTGGTGGCTTTCCGCGAGTTTCCATTTTCCAGATCTGGAAAGAATCGAGCTTCTGGAAGCTCCAGGGGAAGGGACCTTGGGAAACTCTTTCATTCCGACCAATACTCGTAAGTAAAAGAGGAGTTTTCGAGACACCAGAGATCTTCTGGATAATGGTTCTGCGTCGGAAGAAGAAGAAGAAGAAGGAGAAATGCATTCGGGAACACTCCGGAGGGCTATTGCATTAAGGTCGAGCATATCCTTGGTACAGCCTTGGGAAATCGGCTCTATGTGCGCAATGACGAAAAACAACGTTTCCGATATTGCCCGCAAGAAGTTAGAACAACATTTTTTTAGGGGTAAATTCTAATCAGGAAAAGTTTTCCCACCTGTTTTAAGTAGTAGTTGTTTATTTGGTCTATCAAAAAATATTCTTGATTACAGCAAACACAGGATTGGACTAAACAATAAATAGGAAATAAAAGTAGTTGTTTCTTTGCTCTAAGATAAAATACTCTTGATTAAAGTAAACACAGGATTGGACTAAACAATAAATAGGAAATGAAAGTAGTTGTCTATTTGGTCTATCAAAAAATACTCTAGCTTACAGTAAACACAGGATTGGACGAAACAATAAATAGGAAATAAAAGTAGTTGTTTCTTTGCTCTATGATAAAATACTCTTGATTACAGCAAACACAGGATTGGACTAAACAATAAATAGGAAATAAAAGTAGTTGTTTATTTGGTCTATCAAAAAATATTCTTGATTACAGTAAACACAGGATTGGACTAAACAATAAATAGGAAATCAAAGTAGTTGTTTCTTTGCTCTATGATAAAATACTCTTGATTACAGTAAACACAGGATTGGACTAAACAATAAATAGGAAATAAAAGTAGATGTTTCTTGGGTCTATCAAAAATACCCTTGATT
>NW_027168895.1:45000-52803 GCF_036898095.1 Palaemon carinicauda | reverse complement strand
ATATATATATATATATATATATATATATATATATATGTATATATATAACGGATTTTGAGCGAAGCGAAAAATCTATTTTTGGGTGAGATAGCCATGTCGTCCTGATGGAAGTTCCTATAGGGTAGCTTCCTAGGGTATATTACAACTACGGCGATATTCCCAGAGAATTTACCTTAAGGTACCAGAATTCTAACTCCTGGAGCGAGTATCCCTCGTGAAAGGGATATCGCGACATATCAGAGGACGTATTCTAGACACGTCACATGGCAATCTACTACCTAATTAGAGGTTCGTCTCGTAGGAGGGAGATTGACGAGATACGAATTCGGGAAGAAAAAGGGGGGAGCCGCTCCCAAGGCCTCCCAATCCCCCGATTCGTATGCGTGCCTGGCGCCAATCCTGGCGCCATCTGTATTCCTTGTAGCGTACACGAGGTGCTACAGATACTGTATGTAGGGAGGGGTCCTACAGCCCTTTCTTAGAAAGGCAAGGGCGGGTCCATCAGGACGACATGGCTATCTCACCCAAAAATAGATTTTTCGCTTCGCTCAAAATCCGTTTTTTGGGCTCAAGCCATGTCGTCCTGATGGAAGTGTACCAGAGCATTACTGTATCTGTGGATTCTCAGAACGTGCCGTACTCCCCGGAGATATTTATTCCCGGTCGACTAGACCTAGAGACCTAAGATGTTACCGTTATACATCTTTTCAACTAACTATAAACTATGTTAGAGCTTCCTGCCCCCTACAGGGAAGAGTCCTACTAGACTCTGGAAAGTCTCGAAGAGTACATATATCTATGTATGAATCTCAGGCAAGCTAATATAGTGGTCTCGCCCTATATTAAGTAAAGCATAGTTTGTATAGAACTACTGCGTCAATATATTGACCAGTCATCCGCACAATACTTGTATTGGACAAAGGTTTATATCCGCATAGGAAGAAACTAATAAAACCGCCCTCGTCCCTTTATGGGACGGAGTCCTCCCATTAGGGGACTTACATAAACCAATGCAACATAGCTTGCAAAACAGAACAATTCTATCAGAATTATCCCAGATAAGATACATAGAATTAAATGCTCAATTATACCAATAAATTGACACAGGTGAAAGAGACGCAAGGTTCTCAAGAACAAGTTTATTGACAGATAATAAACAGACAGGTTAACAACAAATATATATATTTATATAAAAGGGGGTAACCCAAAACTTTAAGCATAAGTATGATAGTAAACAGAACTTGTTTATCTGAAAGAAAAACCATTAAACACCACTTTAATGAGATACCAAGGTATCAAGTCATAAAAAATCTGTATTACAAATCAATCACATTAGCGTTAGAAACGCTTGGCACACATGTCTGAACTTATGCAAGGTTCACCTTTGAAGGAAGGAACAGTCTATATGGGCACTTGGTGCCCTCATTTTAGTTTGTAGTACAGTATGTACCTACACACTCACCCTGGACTTAATCGTCCCAATTAAGACCACTGTTCCTCGCAGAGTTAAACAGTAGGGTTAACTACACGACCCACTGCTACCACAGATCTCTTAAGTTCCTCTACTTGCTTCGCATAGTGGCGAAAGAACACCCTGGAAGATTTCCAGCCCGTGTATGAACGGAGATGTTCAAAATCCATACAATTAAAGAAATTTAGGGATGAGGCAACTTTCCTCGGATCGTGACCTGCGGGTGTACTGTCAGGATCTGCTCTGCGAATAAAATATGTCATTTTCGCTCTGATTTGATTCAGAGATAAATTTGAGCCTGATGTTTCTCCCCTGAATAGTTGACTACCCTTGAAGTCTGAAGTTCTACGAAGATAGACCTTTAGGCATTCTACTGGACATAGAGATGCATCTTCTTTCAGAGGGCAGATTCTCCAGGGACCCCACCTGTTGGTGGGTAACTCATTCTTGGCGAGAAACGTAGGATCCGGAAACAGGTTCAGCTTCCCCCCATCCAGGAACTGAACACGACCTGCCTCTCTCGAGAGGGCTACGATCTCACTAACCCTGGCCCCGGACGCGAGTGCAAATAGGAAAATAACTTTTTGCGTTAAATCCTTTAACGCACATTCTTCATTGCTCAACAGGGAGGCGAAATGAAGAACTTTGTCTAAAGACCATGAAATGGGCTTTGGAGGTGCTGAAGGTCTGAGCCTAGCGCAGGCTTTCGGAACTTTATTAAAGATCTCGTTACCTAGGTCGATCTGGAAGGCAAATAAAATGGGTCTCATCAAAGCCGATTTACATACTGAAATCGTGTTAGCTGCCAATCCTTGGCCATGGAGGTGGATGAAGAAAGATAAGCAGAAGTCTGTTGAGATCTCCTGCGGATTCTTTGCCTTTACAAAGGCCACCCACTTTCTCCAAGATGACTCATATTGCCTTCTAGTCGATTTGCACTTGTATTCCTCTAGGAAGTCTATGCTAGCTCTCGAAATCCCGAAACGCTTTCTCACCGCTAGGGCGAGAAAATCATGAGCTGCAGGGTCTGGGTTTTCTGTAATGAAGCGCAGACAGTCGACTTCTGGACTCGCTGGGTCAGAACTGGATGTGGTAGCGGCACGAACTTCATCTGTAGTTCCAACGCCAAGGGGAACCACATACTGTTCGCCCACTTGTGGGCCACTATTGCCGCTACCCCCTTGAAGGATCTCAGTTTGTTGAGGACCCTCAACAGAAGGTTGTGAGGAGGGAACAGATAAATCCTGGACCACCTGTTCCAGTCGAGGGACATTGCGTCCACTGCTTCCGCTAAGGGGTCCTCGTACGGGGACACGTACAGGGGCAACTTCTTGTTGTCTTTCGTCGCAAAGAGGTCTATTTGCAGTTCTGGGACTTGATTCAGAATGAAGGAAAATGATCCTGCGTCTAAGGACCATTCCGACTCTATCGGTGTGAACCTGGATAGAGCGTCCGCTGTCACATTGCGGACTCCTTGAAGGTGAACTGCCGACAGGTACCACTTCTTCTTTTCTGCCAATCGGAAAATGGCTAACATCACTTGGTTGAGAGGTGGTGACCTCGACCCTTGTCGATTCAAGCATCTCACAACCACCTCGCTGTCTGTCACCAATCTTATGTGGATCGAGTGACGCGGAGAGACTTTCTTTAAGGTAAGGAGCACTGCCATAGCTTCTAGAAAGTTTATATGAAAGGTCCTGAATAGCTTGGACCAAGTCCCCTGGACTTTTTTCCGATGAGAGTGACCTCCCCATCCCTCCTTTGAGGCGTCTGAGTGAATCGTCATCGACGGGGGAGGTGGCTGAAGAAGAACCGACTTCTTTAGATGTCTGGCTTGGGACCAAGGTCTGAGAAGAGTACGTAGCCGAGGCGGCACTGGTCTTCTCAGGTCTCTTCGCGCGTTTGATGCATAACTTCTCCAAACTCCGGTTGCATCCTTTAGCTGTGCTCTTAGCACTGGGTCTGTCACTGAAGCAAACTGGAGAGAGCCTAGTACCCTCTCCTGTTCGCGTCTTGATATCCTTTTGGAATCTAGAAGTCTCTTGACAGAGCCCGCTATCTCCTTCCTTTTCTTCATTGGGATGGAGAAACTGTGTGACAAAAGGTCCCAGTGGATTCCCAGCCACTGGAACTTTTGGGATGGAGAAAGTCGAGACTTTTTCTTGTTGATCTTGAAGCCTAGGTACTCTAGGAACTGGATCACCTGACTGGAAGCTTGTAAGCATTCGGTCTCGGATGCTGCCCACACCAGCCAGTCGTCCAGGTAGGCTACTACCTGAATTCCCTTTAGGCGTAATTGTTTGAGAGCTGCGCTCGCAAGCTTCGTGAAAATCCTTGGGGCTATGTTTAGCCCGAATGGCATGGCTCTGAAGGCGTACAGTTTCCGTTGTAGCCTGAACCCTAGGTAGGGGGAGAGTCGACGGCTGATTGGGATGTGCCAATAGGCGTCTGACAAGTCTATAGAGACTGAGTATGCCCTCTTGGGCAGTAAGGTCCTTATGTGTTGCAGTGTTAGCATCTTGAATTTGCAATTCACTATGAACTTGTTGAGTGGTGACAAGTCCAGAATGACTCTGAGCTTTTCCGAGTCTTTCTTGGGAACACAAAACAGCCTCCCTTGGAATTTGATGGACTTCACCTTTCGGATCACCTTTTTCTCCAACAGTTCTTGAACGTACTCCTCCAAAATGGGGGTGGAGTGTTGGAAAAACCGAAGGCATGGGGGTGGAGTGCTGTACCAGCTCCAACCCAGTCCATTCTTGAGTAGGCTTTGGGCCCAGGGATCGAAGGTCCAGCGATCCCAAAATTTCATTAGTCTCCCTCCTACCGGTATCGTTTCACTTGGACTGCCGTCCTGAGGTCTTGCCTCCCTGACCACGACCACCTCTGAATCCCCTTCCCCTTGAGGGGCGCCTAGACGAGCCTCTGGCTGCTCCTCTAGGCTTTGCACGAAAGGAAGAAGACTGTCCTTCGAACGTTGGGGTGAATGTGGTTGACTGACCTGGCACAGCCTGGGGTACCCACTGAAAAGTAGTCGGGGTTTGTGCCACCATCTGGGGCACTGGAGGCAAAGGCAATTGCAGTTGCTGTTGCTGTCTATAAGGCTTGGCTGGCCGAGACGGTAGCCTAGTCCTCATATTCTTCCTCTTTGGTTGAGGACCCTCATCCGGGGAAGATTTTCTTTTGATAGCCAGGCCCCACTTCTGGAGAAGGTTTCTATTCTCCACGGCGGCCTTATCAACAACCTCTTTGACCACATCGGTAGGGAAAAGGTCTTTTCCCCAAATGTTGGAGGATATTAACTTCCTTGGCTCGTGTCTCACCGAAGCCCCGGTGAACACGATCTCCCTGCAAGCTCTCCTTGCCTTGACGAAGCCATAAACGTCCTTCGTCACTGTGGCTAGGTGAGACTTAGCCACAACCATGAACATTTCATGGACCTTAGGGTCACTTGCCATCGTCTCAAGAGTAGTCTGATGAGACATTGAGGCAGCCAGTCTTTCTTTTGTCTCGAACTCTCTTCGTAAAAGAAATTCGGACAACTTGGGGAGGTCCTCGCCGAATTGCCGTCCGGCAATATCAGCCTCCAACTTTCCCACTGAGAATGTCAGATGGACATCCTTCCAGTCCTTGTGGTCCATAGGCAGAGCCAGCGACAAGGGTTTACACTCCTCCAGGGAGGGGCAAGGCTTGCCGGCCTCGATTGCCTTTAGGACAGCCGCAAACCCTTTTTGTAAAAAGGGGAAGGCTCTATCAGAAGAGGACACAAAAGAAGGGAGCTTCTTGCTCAATGCTGCTACCTTCGAATTCGAGAAGCCCCTCTCTTTCATCGAGGATGAAAGTAGGGCTTGAGCCTTAGCATGGTCCATAATAATGACCTCTTTCGGCTCTGTCTCCTCCCTTGAAGCTGGTTCTTTTCTCAGCCGGACATAGCAGTCCGGATATGATGCCTTGCTGGGCCAGAATTCTACCTCCTCTAGGAGAACTGAACCCAGCTTATCCGAAATGACGATCTTACCAGTCGTCATTGGCATGTGCTCAGCATACCTCCATGGGTTAGCATCTGAGCATATGGGAAGGTCTTTCACATTGAGCCTTTTCCGGGGCCCATGTGATTCTGCTAGGGACTGCATACGCAGTTCCATTGCAGCCGCCTTCTCCTGATTCTCCTTCTGCATTTGTTGGATCATTCCAACAATCGAAGAGAGGGCCTGTCCCAGTTCTACTGGGAGACCAGCGGATGTTGAGGGGATGGGCTCCGGCATCTGAACCGGAGTAGCCGACACCTCGTCGACCCCATCCTCTGCGACATCCGGGGTTTGAACTTGATCCTGACCTTCTGCCAGGAGGTCTTCTTCCAAACCTTCGTCCACATCAGACATCCTGTCACACAACTGGATGTCTTGCATCGCATCTGCGACTTCCTCGTCCACCTGGACTAGGTCTTGGGGGATCTCCTCTTGAGGCTGGGGAATCACTGCTTCAGCTGATGCCTGGGGAAAAAGATACGCCCTCATCTTCTCACTAGGAAGATAAGGGCCAGAGGTGTTCTTCTTGAAGCCCCTTACCCAAGTACGGAGCTTTTCCCTAGCTATATCCCTTGATTCTGCCGTTCTAGGGGAATCAAAAGCCTCAGTAATCAGGTTAGTGCATACAGTACATACCTGAGGGTCCCAATACTGGAGATCATCCTTGGAAACAGCGCATGCTGCGTGTCTCCTACAACACTCATGTCCGCAGAGGTTCCTGCTACGGACATTGCAGAAAACATTTCCGCACTTCGGAGGGTCCTCCTGTAAAGAGAAAAAATTTCCATGAGTATCAAGTGAACTATGTATCACTAGATATGCATAGTATAGCATAACAATTCATAAAGGAAAGACACACACTTGTGTTTCCCTCACAACCCATTGCTGCAGCTTTCCAGATAATAAAATCAAAATTGGTTTATCTCTACTAGAGTAACCAATGCAAGGTTTCCAGAGGAAACAGGTGGAGCTCACACCTAGGCAATGATTTTAAAATCCTGGATAATAGACGGGGAAGACTCTGCTTCCTGTCTGAGGGCAACAGCAAAGGGCTGTGCAAGAAAACACAATAGTGTTAGAAGATACAGTGCTGTACCTAAACTTTTACTATAGTTTTCTTCTTACTGTATATACTATACAGAAGAATACTAGTACAGTATAGGAGGATGTGTGCCGGCCTGCCTTTGCCGGCCGGCACACACCACAATTAGCTTTAAAGTATACTACTTAACAGCTATAGGGCGGCAGCCTTCTGGTTCAAATGCCTGTGCCGGCGGCAGTAGCTGCCGGCCAGCAACAGCCAGTGTTGGCCGGCAATGACTGCCGGCCAGTAACTACACAAGGTAGTACCTAGCTGCCGGCCACACTCTTGGTGACCGGCAGACAAGGACTGACATAAGCCGGCCGGCAAAGGTACAAGACCGATGCCAGCCGGCAGCAAAAGAACCAGAAGACTACACCTGCCCGGCTGTCTGCCTCATAGGCCGGCAGCCGGGACAGGTACAGCACTAGAAGAAAATAGAATGGATGCCGGGATAAGAGTGTACACGACCCCCCAAGCCCGGCAACCGAAAGAGTGCATATAAGGAAGGGGAGAAACTTAATTCAGGCTTCCTTGACCAATGCCGTCCGGCTCTGTCGGCAGGCATGGATGAGGGACCAAGAGAGGTCCGGGCAGCACTCGAAAACATAAGACCCTTGCCGGCCAGCATCTCAGCCGGCCGGCAATGGCCTTAGTCAATTCCATATCCCAACCTATACTAGGTCCAGAAGTAGAATGACGTACAGTACAGTAATACCCCTGCCAGCCAGCTCTGCCGGCCGGCAAGGTACAGTACAGTAATGGCATGCCATTACGGAGATAGAGGGGGAAGGGACAAAAGGGTCCTGCCAACCTTGCTTTAGTGACAGATCACCCGCAGCCAAGAACTCTGTCTTAGCCTAAGGGAGATCTAAGGGAAAGGGCCAGCAATACTTGCCAGCTTCCAAAGCACCAAAGCAAGGAAGGCGTTGCTATTCCCAAGGGAAGATTTTATCCTCCCCAAGAACAGCAACAGGACTTAGTCTGGTCGATCACAAAAGGAGGAATCATACTACAGAAACCCTCGATAGTGACCTAAGGGAGCTAAGCTCCCTTTATAAGTGTTAGGTCAGCGAGGGGAACTCTGCCCCAAGCCAGACAACACGGACTCAGACTAAAAAACTCTGTTGTTCTGTCCCTCTTTGAACCAGACTTTGCTGGAACAGGAAGGTACAGTAACACCCTAGTATAGTTTTATCGAAAATAAATTCGGAAAAAACCAC
>NW_027168895.1:35000-40000 GCF_036898095.1 Palaemon carinicauda | reverse complement strand
GTAAGCTTTAAATAGGGAACTTCTGCTGGAGCAAGTAATGCTTAACGTTCTAAGATACGTGGCACAAATGAGGCCAGTTTTGAAAGCTCTGTATCAACCCCATTGGAGTCTCCTGCTACATCTTAAAAATAAGAAGCAGAATAAAGACCAGAGTTTGTCATAAGGAAAGGCGCTGCTCCAAGTGGAATAGAGCTCAGTATCAATTCATATGCAAGCTTAATTTCTGATGGAGCTTGTGAGCATCACAAATCATTCTGCTTTGAACTTGACTGTGAAAAAAAGGATCGTAAGCTTCTATTAAAAAGTGAAAGACTTGTAAGATCACTCATGAAGTTCTGAGAAGCCTTGTGAAAAATTATTTGTTTAAATAGATCTCAAATTTTCATCTTTATTTTCCAAAAAATCTACAGTTCCATTTATCATTTTTCAATCAGTTTCTGAGTATCCGAATGTTTTTTGTTCCAAAGTTTTTACTGTCATATCCTTTATATGAAAGTGTAATCACTTCACTCAATTTATGCAGACCTGAATAAGAGTCACAATATGATTCAAAACATATATAAGTACCTAATAATAAAAGGTAAAAACCTCGATGTATTTTTTTGGTTACTCATAAAACAATCAAGTGGACATCAGTCCGGGGAAAAAATATCTGCGATTTTAGAGCACTATCAAGATATTGCCTTGATACACACACACACATATGTATATATGTATATATATATATATATATATATATATATATATATATATATATATATATATATATATATATATATGTATAATATATATATATATATATATATATATATATATATATATATATATATATATATATATATATATATATATATATATATATATATATATATATATAGAGAGAGAGAGAGAGAGAGAGAGAGAGTAGGCGTAAGTGCAAGTGTAAGTACAGGAGAATAATTTCTTGTGACCAATTTAGTAATAGGGGAAAAATTAGCATTTGCATAATTGGTTTCAACAATATCATGATTAACTGTAACTCATTATATACAATGGTCTCCAGGTAATTTTTTATCTCGTTCATGTTCACGATAGTCTTTTGATAATACAGAGAGAGAGAGAGAGAGAGAGAGAGAGAGAGAGAGAGAGAGAGAGAGGGGGGGGGAGAGATGAATATCAATGAACAGAATAGCCAGTTGATTATATGAACATATCTTACTATCATGATAGGTAATGATGTTTAAATGCAATATGTGAAAGCAAAGATTTAGTCTGAAATCTTTACAGTGTCTCACTAGAGCTCTTCACTAAGCGAGTAAAACTGATTATTCATCAAGGTCATCATTTTCCCTAAGAAAAAGTATCTCTCCTACTTTTAAACTGGTCTTATAATTTCGTATATCTCGGTGACAGTCCCCAGACATTTGTTGCTATTTGAATATGATAATGTGTTTGGGATTATTTACTTTTTTATGTTGGTTTCACTTAAGAAAAATAAATAAATAAATAGATAAATGAATTCGAGGAAAACAGAACACCAAAGATCAGTAGAATATCATCACATAATCTCTCCCCACACCTATTAGCGCAAATGGCCTCAGTTAGTTTTAGCCAGTCGTCTCTCTCTTGAACTTTTATATCAACACTTCTACATAGTCATGTACTTTACACTTCATAGTCCTCAGCCATGTAGCTCCGGTTCTACCTACTCATGTAGTGTCTTGTGGAGCCCAGTTGGAAATTTGGTGAACTAACCTATCTTCGCGAGTACGAAGATCATGTCTAAACCATCTCCATCTACCCTTCACCATGATCTCATACACATATGTCCTCTGAGTAATCTTATTTGTAGTTTCATTCCCAATCCTGACCTCTCAACATCCTTCTGAAGGTTATGCTCTCGAATCTGCAAAATCTCTTTGATATTGTTCCATTGTCATACCCTGGCTCTTGTCCATATAGTAAAACCAATCCCATTAAACTGATTTATAGCCTGACTATCATGTTATTTCAGGCAATTTGATTTTCAAATTTGACTTAATATAGCCTTTTTCTGATTTGCTTTTTTCAATCTTACTTTATTCTAATTCTAAAGACTTTTTATTAGAGATCATAGCACCTACAGATTTAAATGATTCCGCCTCATCAATCTTTTCTCCTTCCAATGATATTTCATCTTCCATTGAATACTCCATTCTTATCATCTCTGTATTTCTTCCATATATCCTAAGCCCAACATCATCTTTGGCGTTTTAATAATAAGGAAAGCGTATTCAGCCTTCTTTAGGTCCACTAATCTCCTGTTACTGATTCAGTCCAATAATTCTCCCTCCATCACCAACCTTTCTATGTATTACAAAATCCATGACAAAGATAAAAACATGGGTGACAACACAATCCCCTGAAGTACTCCACTATTCGCTGGACATTCATTTGATAGGTTTCATTAATAATAACTCTTTACTTACTATGCTCACGAAGAGACTTTACTAATATCACAAATTTAGGAGGAGCTCCATTATAATGCAGGTCCCTCCACAAAATTGGCCGGTGCACACTATCAAAGAGTTTTTCATAGTCTACAAACTCCCTAAAAAGTTGATTTCTATATTCTACATATTTTATGTTTTAAAAGGGAAATTTGGTCAGTGCAACTTTTACCTTTTCTAAATCCAGCTTGTTTATCACTCAGCTTTTCATCTATATTTCTCCCTAGTCTCTTCAGAATGAACGTATCATATATTTTCATGACCACTGACGTAGGTTTGATGCCTTTGTAATCATTGCAATCAGTCGTCTCCTTTTTTTTCTTTCAGTCATTTTGCCCAACACTCCTAGCTCCCATTGATCAAGTTCGGCCTCTACCTTCTACATTCTTTTTAATAATCTTGCAAGTATTCTGGGAGTCACTTAATTTTCGGCCATTATAATCGCCATATTTATTCCATTGTATCCAGGTATATGATTCTCCTTTTTGCCCCAGTAGAGATTTCATTAATAATTCTATGAGCAATTCTTACTCCATAGCCTCTTCCTGAAATCATAGCTTTGTCAGCCTCATCTGCTTCCCTGTCTAAATATTCTCTCTCGTCATTCCTGACTTTTCTTTTGACCTACCTATCAATAAGGAATACTTGACATGCTCCACCTTATAATTTTCATAACTTCCTCGGGAACTAGCGATTAATTTTCTAGTATTCTTTAAAAACAAAATGGAAAATATAACCAGGTCATTTGTAAATACTCAGCATCAGATTAATGATACACCAGGCTCACAGACAAAATTAATAAGATTCAAAAACATAACACAAGATGACATTAGAAGAATCATAAAGTGAGCAAAGAAAACAAAGTGTGCGATCGATCTCTATAATTGGAGAGAGAGACTTTTCTAGTCTAGCAGGAATAATAATGAGAATAGCAAATGCAAGCATCGATGAATGTAAGTTTCCTAAATTTGGAGAAACGCGCTATAGTCCCACCAGTTCTGAAAAATGCACTGGACTACCAGGAATTAAGCTCATATAGACCTATTTCAAATCTAACCTTTGTCTCAAAAGTGCTTAAATATGTAATTCTTGAACAACTAGTCAGCTACTTAGATGCAATAGAAGCTTTGCCTGACAACCAATCTGCTTACAGAAAACTATACTCTACGGAGACAGCTAGCTGCTCTGTGGTAAATGATATACCAGAAATGGTGGATGAAAAAAAAAAATGTGCTATCTTAATACTGCTCGATATCAGTGCTGATTTTTATACAGTGGTGCATGAACTGTTACTAAATGATCTACAGTCCATCGGCGTGGAAGATCAAGCCTTCGTATACCTAAAAGAATACTTAGTTGGAAGAAATTACTGTGTACAAATTGGAAACTCTTTTTCATCATATGAACCCTTAAACAGCAGGGTACCCCAGGGGATTGTACTTGGCCCAATCTTTTTCTGTATTTATACTATTAGTCTATCGAAAATGCTACAAAGGCATGGCATGAAATTTAAACAATTTGTAGATGACACACAATTTTACTTCTACATAAATGATATACATGACATTACTGAAACTCTAAGCCGAATCCTTGATAGTGTTAGAAAATGGATGATATTTAAACAACTAAAATTGAATGATAACAACACTGAATTCATGGTGGTGGCCAAGAGAAACAGCGTGAGAAACTTAGATGATATTCGGTGCCGATATCTAGTAAAGTTCGAGATCTAGGTGTATTTCTTGACTGTAACCTGTCTCTAAATGCCAAAATAAATAATGTAATAAAAACTTCTGGTTATCATCTAGGAAATATTGCGTTTATAAAAAAGTGCAGTGACGGAAATTCTGTAAAGAAACTTGTGATAAACTCTGTTATTACCAGGATTGACTATTACAAGTCTATAGATTACAATTTGCCAAAAGTGCAACTCAAGAAATTAAAAAACATAATAAACAGAGGAGCAAGACTGATAAAAGGTGCCGCACCTAGAGAATGGATCACCTCTATACTAATCGATTTACACTGGATGCCGATTAAAGCGAGAATTGGGTTTAAAATATGTACAATAACCCTTACAGTTATCAGAACCAGGGGTCCAAAATACTTAAGAGAATTGCTTTATATTGCGCAGCCAACAAATCGTGTCGACACGAGAATAGTTAAAGATGGATTCAAACTGTTGGAACGCAGATTTATGTCTACTTTAGGCTCCAGAGCCTTTAAATATGGGACCCCCGAAACTATATAATAACCTCCCACGAAACATTCGAATGATTGAAGACATTAAGGCTTTTAAGAGGATACTGGAAACTTTCTTATTTCATGAATATTTTGACAGTGACGATTTAACAGTAAATGAACAATACGCGATATGAAACGTTGAATACTCTAAACGAATAAGGTAATACAATAGTGGATTTTGTAGAGAGTGGGGCTCCCCTGCTGTATGGGACCGGAAAAACAGTCATCAAAGTAAGTAAAGTAAGTAACTTTCAACAATATTTTTCTGTCTCTGTCTCCTTTTTATAC
>NW_027168895.1:25000-27500 GCF_036898095.1 Palaemon carinicauda | reverse complement strand
CGAAAATTTCGTCAGAAATGCAAATCCAGATCTAGAATCCTGATCCTGAATCAGATGATCTCCAAAAGCTAAGATCTATATGTGGTGGAAATTTCGTCACAATCCGTCAAATTGTTTTGATGTTATTTTTAAAATGACGAACAATGCAAATCCAAATATGAAATCCGTTTCTAGATCCGAATCATCTCCAAAATTTAATGGGTTCGTCCATGATCTAACTAAGATCGATCTGTGGTGAAACTTTCGTCATAATCCGTCGAGGAATTTTGGCGTAATTCTGTCCGCAGACAGACAGACAGACAAATAAAATAATAAACTGACTTGATTTTAAAACCTCCTTGGCGGATGTAATTATATGCATACATGATGCGAGAATGAACTATATGAGAAATAAAGACAATAGGTAACGGTTGAAAATAAGTTTTAAAAAAATAACAAAATTTCGCTCTTGTGAGAGCACTAATTAAATAAACAATAAAATCTGGTTTTGATTGTAGTTTAGCTAGTTTTACATTACCAAATGACACCTACAAATCGGAATATTGAAAACTGAACATTCTCTCAAATCGAGACACATCATACCTACGAAAAAAACAAAATATCACTTCTAAATTCATCGTTCTTTTTTAGACTGGTTCAGTGTTTTATATTTCAATTATTTAGGCTTTCATATATCTTCAGCTCAGAGAGATTTATAGTTTATTATATTCTTTGACAGGCTATTCGAAATACTTCCTTTCCCATGGTGATTCTATTGTTTTCTCTTTACATCAGCGAATTCCATCTAGATTATTTTGTTTTACAGTTTGCATAAATAAAACAGTACAAGTATTTTAAGTTACTTTCGATAGCGATTTTCTTTAGATTTTTTATCATAGTTTGGAATTCTTGGTTAACTTGAATAACTTTGAAGATTTATATGTTTTTTCCTTAACGTGCGTTTTGAATAATCATATGAATGAAAATGCTTTGCAATCACATATTAGAGGATTAGTACTTGGTATTGTACCAACAGTGTGTTACACAATTGTACATAATTATTTTGTATATATTATGCTTGTATCTGCGCTCTTCCCTCGCACTAAAAAGAACCTGAATGATCATGTCTCCGTTTTGCCCTGTAACATTTGTCTGTCTCTCGAACAGGTCATGTCCTGTTGCCTTGAGGTTTTGTATATAAAGAAGAGTGTTCCTTAATAAATAACTCAGTCGTTTCCAATCTGCCTTTGAGTTCACATCCTCTCTCGGCCGTCACAGTATAATGTCCAAGTATAAGGAATGACAGTAATATCCTTTGGAAATCAATCAATTAAGATATAATGTTTCACGCTGTACTCTCTCGTTTTTATATTTCATATGTAATCAATATGGCTTTTACTGTTCAAAATCTCATCACTGTTGATAAAAGAAGAATTTTACGAAACTAAATATTTATATATATCAGGAGCATTTTAAACTCGATGTTCAATGGTCAACCATTTGCGCAGAAAATCAGCTTTGTCTTAGGCTATCGTCCTTAATCTCTCTCTCTCTCTCTCTCTCTCTCTCTCTCTCTCTCTCTCTCTCTCTCTCTCTTCAAACAGTATTTTATTCCGCATGGTTAAGTGTGCAGGTTTTTACTGATCGCTGAAATATTTTCTATAGAGTTTATTTTTTTTCTTTCTAGGCATCTGTTTTCAAAGTTTGAGTGTCATATTAATAAAAAACCCACATAACCAATAAGAATAGAAATATGGCCTTCCTAACATCAAAAGTATGGTAAGTCCTCTCTCTCTCTCTCTCTCTCTCTCTCTCTCTCTCTCTCTCTCTCTCTCTCTCTCTGTTCGAACAGTCTTATACTCATCATAATTACGTGTCTAGATTTTTACTGATCGTTGCTATATTTTCTTAAGAGTTTATTTTTTACTTTCTAGGCTTATCTTACAAATTTTGAATGCCATATTAATAAAAGAATACACAGAACCAATAGGAAAAGAAATATGGTCTTTCTAACATCAAAAGCATGGTAAATCCTCTCTCTCTCTCTCTCTCTCTCTCTCTCTCTCTCTCTCTCTCTCTCTCTCTCTCTCTCTCTCTCTCTCTCTCTCAATCAGTCAATTAAGGATGGGCCTTGGTGTAACCGAGGCATAACAGAAAATTATAAATCTTTGGCTTTCCTATGACTGCAAGAAATAAACACCATAAGCAAGGTGGAATCATTCAGAATTCAAGCAGAAATAAAAGTTGAATATCATACCTAAGATATCTAGCAACAGAGAAGTCAAAACCTCAATCAGTGTGAGATATTTACGGACTCTTGATCCCTAGGATACAAGACCCTGTCGAATGTTCAAAGCGGTTTATTAGAAAGAGAGAACTCTTTCACCTTTTTTATATTGATGTTCGAAGTGTTTATTATGTTAGTATTCTTTAGAATAATGGATAACATTTGGAAACCTTTTCAACAGCAGAGCTTTCCACCCAATAAAAGTAAGATCATCCCAAATACGACATTATCATG
>NW_027168895.1:5000-17500 GCF_036898095.1 Palaemon carinicauda | reverse complement strand
ATATATATATATATATATATATATTTATATATATATATATATATATATATATATATATATATATATATATATATATATATATATATATATATATATATAAATTTAGTGTAGAGTAAACACAGCTGTTTATTGATGTATTTTATTTATATTTTCATATGAGCATTGCAGAAGTAAATAGCCAGCCCTTAAGATGTGTTCCTCTCGTGTAGGTACAACGTTGTTATGTAAATTACAGAAGACTTTCGTCGTTAATATCAATATATTCTTTGTTCAAGTAAGTATACGTAAATTTACTTTATATTTAAGAATTAACTTTTTATTTCAAGTAATTCGTTACGAAGTCTTGCGTAACCTGATTGAGAGTATTATGTGATCATACAAGATATAAATAGGGTCTTATGAAAAAGTTTTTTTTATATTTTCATGAAGTATGGCATGATGTTTGAGAGAAAATATTCAATTCTTATCTCGTCGCATGATTTCAAGGGTTTCGAAAACCCTAGTTTTACATCTTATTTTCTTTTTCATTTCGAGTGTATATATATATATATATATATATATATATATATATATATATATATATATATATATATATATATATATATATATATATATATATATATACATATATATATATATATATATATATATATATATATATATATATATATATATATATATATATATATATATATATATATATATATATATATATATATACAGTATATATATATATATATATATATATATATATATATATATATATATATATATATATATATATATATATATATATATATATATATATATATATATATAGTGGGGGCAGATTTGAATGGCCATGCTGGAAGAGAGAATGAGGCAATTGGTCAGGTACATGGGGGCCATGGAATTGGGGAGAGAAACCCAGAAGGAGAGTGCGTTGTGGACTTTGCTGTGTCATTTGACATGGCAATAGTAAACACATTCTTTAAGAAGAAAAGGGAACACCTAATAACTTATAGGAGTGGGGGAAGATGCTCCCAGATAGACTACTTCCTGTATAAAAGGATAAAGCTGGTGGAGGTCAGGAACTGCAAGGCTATCCCAGGTGACCATGTAGCCCCCCAACACAGACTGATAAGTATGGACTCAGGCCTAAAAAGGGAAAGTAAAGCTAAAGCTAAAAGGATAAGGAAAATTAAATGGTACAAAACTACTGAGGGAAGGAGATGAGATGAGAGAGTTAAAGAGAAGGGTTTTGAAGAATATTGATAGAGAAATTGAAGATGTTCAAGAATGGTGGACACGGAATGTAGCAGTAATACGAAGGCATGGGAAGGAGCTGCTAGGAGAGACATCTGGTATGATATGGGAATAAAAGGAGAGTTGGTGGTGGAGTGAAGAAATTGAGAAAGTTGTAAAAGATAAAAAGGAGGCAAAGAAGAGATGGGAAGAGTCACAGTCAGGGGAAGAGAGAGAGAGGTTCAGAGAGAAAAATAAGGTGGTGAAGAAGGTAGTAGCCCAAGCTAAAGCTAAGGCATATGATGATTTGTATAATGAGCTGGGGACAAAGAAAGATTAAAAAAGATGATCAAGCTATCGAAGACTAGAAATAAGAGAACCAAAGATATTACACACATCAAACAAATAAAAGATCAAGATGGTGTAGTACTTAGAGAGGAGGAAGACGTTGTAAAGATATGGAAAGAATATTTTGAACAACTGTTAAATAAAGAAAATGATAGATTATTAAGAGAGGATGGACAGGTGAATTTTGGCATGGTAATAAGTTTCTCTAGGCAAGAGGTAATAAATGCACTGAGGAAGATGAAGAATGAGAAGGCAACTGGACCAGACATGATTCCTGTGGCGGCATGGAAAGCCTTAGGAGATGAAGGAGTGGATATACTGTACGATCTCATGAGAAAGATTTTTGAGTAGGAAAAGATAACAAATGAGTGGAGTAGGAGTATATCAATCCCAATCTACAAAGGAAAAGGTGATGTCCAAGATTTGGGGAATCACAGAGGTATTGAATTGATGTCTCACACTTTGAAGATACTGGAAAGGATGATAGATGCCAGATTAAGAGAAGAAGTAGAAAGAAGTAAAGAGCAGATGGGATTCATGAAGGAAAGGGGAACAACAGATGGTGTGTTTTGTCTAATACAACTAATGGAGAAATTCCAGGAAAAGCAAAGAGACCTACATGTGGTATTCATTGACCTTGAAAAGGCTTATGACCGAGTCCCAAGACGAGAGGTATAGAGGAGTCTGAGGGAGAGGAGGGTGCCAGAGAAGTACGTTCGACTGATACAAGAGATGTACCGTAGTGTATTTACTAGGGTGAGGAGCAGTGCTGGGGAGACAGAGGGTTTTGAGGTGAGAGTAGGATTACACCAAGGGTCAACTCTGAGCCAATTTATCTTTAACATAGTGATGGACGTTTTAACAGAAGAGGTAAGGGAGGCAGTACCATGGAACTGTTGTATGCAGATGATATTGTTCTGTGCACAGAGAGCAGAGAAGATCTGGAAATGAAATTGTAAAGGTGGAGGCAAGTACTGGAGGAGAGAGGAATGCGAATAAGTACATCTAAGACAAAATATATGTTTACCACCGGTGAAGGGGATGATAGAGAAAGTATTCATCTTGGGGGAGAACAGATAAAGGGAGTTGATAAATTTAAGTATTTGGGATCCTTTGTTAACGCTGGAGGAGGTATGGAAGATGAAGTTAAACATCGAGTACAGGCAGGCTGGAATAACTAGAGAGCAGCCTCAGGGGTTCTTTGTGACAAAAGAATACCACTGTGGTTAAAAGGAAAGTTTCATAAGACAGTGGTATGAACAGCAATGCTGTATGGAACGGAAACAGCAAGCATGAGGAAGACAGAGGAGAAGAAGATGGATATGGCAGAAATGAGAATGCTGAGGTGGATGTCTGGGGTGACAAGAGATGATCGGATAAGAAATGACTACATAAAGTAGTCGACAAAGGTGGTGGAAATATCAAAGAAAGTGCAGGAAGGGAGGCTGAGATGTATGGACCACGTTGGGAGACATACTATGGAGATAGAGGTTCAAGGAAGAAGAAGAAGAAGAGGGGGACCAAGAAAGAGATGGAGGGACTGTGTGAGAGGAGACTTACGGGAGAAGAGGATTGATGAGGAAGAAGCACAGAATAGAAAAAGATGAAACGGCTCATCCGCAACGGTGGACCCCATATAAGAATGGGAACCAGCTTCGGAAGAAGATATATATATATGTGTGTAGGTCACTCTATTAATGACATATGAATTTTATATAGGTTTAAAATCTTCTTAACTTCTAACTTTTCTGAAATATTTTGGATAGGAGTATCTATAAGGCCTGGACAAAAAGTGAAAAATAATTCAATAGATAATAATACCATTTGTTAAGGAATAAAATTTCAATCTGTCCCTAATTCACGCCATACATGCTATCGAAATCAACAAGTATTTGCTTATTAATGCATTCATTCATTGTAGAGATAAACACAAGCTAAAAATAAATAATGGGATATCAAAAGGTTAATAGATCCATTACTTCACAAACATACATTCATGCATACTTACATACATCACACACGCAAACATAACCCTCCCCCCCACACACACACACACACACATATATATATATATATATATATATATATATATATATATATATATATAATATATATATATATATATATATATATATATATAATATATATATATATATACAGAGAGAGAGAGAGAGAGAGAGAGAGAGAGAGAGAGAGAGAGAGAGAGAGAGAGAGAGATGAGAGGAGAGAGAGAGAGAGAGTGTACGTCTACGTGCGCAGAAATATATACAACATGAATGCGCTTTTATCATTGAACATTAAAAGCCACTTACCATAACACTTACCTAATTGTTATTAGAGTCATTAAGTAAAGTAAACGAGAAAATGTTTTTCCGAAAACAATTAAAAGACACTTTTTAAGTCGGTGAATTAAATGTGTTCCTTGTTTCCCAGTTAACATAATTACATAAGTGGCCGTACACTGTTACCCAGATAGCCTACTCCCCATTATAAAAGATTCATATTATGACAAAATATTTTTATTTCTTTTTATCTGGAATAATTGAATTTCTACTTTAAATGGTGATAAGAAAAAGATATGTTGGTTACTAATCATGGAGTCTTAGCACTTCAGGCGACGATAAAACTATCTTATTGTAATATGTACTTTCATTTAAGCTAAGATTCTAGAGGAAATTACAAACTCTCTGGCCAAAATCCAAGGATTTCTGTAAAGCGCTGGAAATTACGAAAAGGGCATCATAAAAAGGGCCCTCATTTAAAATTTTCCCTGACCCACTTTCACCTATCATATCTGAATGGAATTATATCTGAGTATTGGTACAATAATGTATAGGTCACATATAATTTGAAGACACTGAAGTCACATTGCTTCCTTTTTTTACAGGTCTTAGATTGAAGTAAGGTGTTACTATATACCCGTTGGAGTACCGAATAGTGACCAGGTTTGTATATATGAAGTAAAACAAACCTGTGGAAATGCTGCCCCATCATATGATGTAAAACACTTAGATCAACATTTCGAGTGTGGGCCAGTATCTGTCGAAATAGTGCGCGGTCTTGGACGCCCCTATTCTGCTATTGATGAAGAGACCATTCCTCAAGTAGAAGCTGCTGTTTTGTAAGACCGCCGTTATAACTGTTCGTCACTTAGCCCAAATTGTGAAATTAGTTATAGGGTCTGTAGAAAAAATCATTCAGGTTCATTTGCACATGCATCAGGTGTATGCATAGTGAATTCCGGGGGTTATTACTCTTTTTCAGAAGCAGGAACGAGTGGATTGCTCAAAAGGCTCTTTTGGACATGTGCCCATAAAACCAGAAAGCATTTTATGACAAACTTATCACACAGGATGAAACATGAGTACAATTACTATGATACTGAGACTAAAGTTTTGTCTATACAGTGGAGAAGCAGTTTGATTCAAACCATTTGAGAAGGCAAGATTGTAACCCTGAGCAGGAAAGGTCTTTCTTACAGTTTTTTGGGACCAACATAGAGTAGTGATGACAAATTTCTTGGCCAAGTGTATCACAATTGCAAGGACATACTACACTGATCTCCAAGGTGGAGTCCTGGTTTGAGGGTCAACCCATTGACTTCTACAAAGAACCACAGTTACTAGAATGTAATATGCGTAGTAAATAGCGGAGAATCCCTCAAAGTCAAAAGGCCTGGCATGTTGACCAAAGGAGTCGCACTCCTGCAAGACAATGCTCCAGTACACGAATCGTGTATGACCCAGATTGATTGATTGATGTGTTGTTTTCGGGCATTTTGACATCTAAGGCGATTGAGGCGGATATCGCCTAGACAGATGACTACTTTTGCGAATATGCAATCCTTCTGCTCCCTTTATTCTCCTGATCTGGCACCATTTGACTTTCACCTCTTTCTAACCATGATGCCATTTTTTGAACGGAACAGGTTTTCCAGATGACACATTGACTTCCATGGTGGAGTCATGGTTTGAGGCTCAAACCATCGACGTTTACAAAAAACCACAATTACTGGGATTAGGTGTGTATAACTACTGCGTGAATTGTGAGATCCATCGAACTCAAAAGGCACTGCATTGCTCATAGAGGAGTTCAACTCCTGCAACCCAGAACTGTCATATTACCCAGACATAGGTGCACTCTTCTGGCCATGAAATCTTTCACTACACTTATTAACCTGACCTGGTACCATATCATTTTCACCTCTATCCAAACATGAAGTAATTTTTTAAGTGAATACGTTTTCAAGATGATGAGATACTAATATCCAAGATGGAGCCATGGTTGAGGCTCAACTCATCGACTTTTACAAACAACCACTATTACCGGGGCTTAGTATGCATCACTACTGCGTGAATAGCGAGAATCCATCGAACTCAAAAGGCACAGCATGAAGGACCAGAGGATTCCAACTCATGCAAGACAGTACTCCAGTCCAGAACTCACATATTGCCCAGACAAAGGTGCACTCTTGTGGCTTTGAAATCCTTCTACTCCCCTTATTCTCCTGACCTGGCACCATCTGATTTTCACCTCTATCCAGCTATGAAGTCACTTTTTAAGTGAACACGTTTTTCAGATTATGAGACACTGATATCCAAGATTAAGTCACAGCTTCAGGCTCCACACACTTTTACAAACAAGGTCTCCAGAGCTGCCTAACACAATAGGAAGATGCCTATTCATGAATGGGGCATATTTAGAGAAAGACTAATATCAGATCAAAGTATTTTTCTGTCTATGACTGCTAAACGTTGTTCAGGGGAGATCTTCAATGAGCGCCCCTTGTATAATACAAGGATTTTGCTAAAGCCATGCTGCAAGCTAGGGAACAATGATTGTCTTCGTTCATAACATTAAAATTATTTCTACGGGAAACAAATTATCCGGTTAATCGAATTGTTTCAGTGATATCAGTATTATCAATATAAGAGTTCAGAACACTCAAACCGATACTCCTTATACTCCTGCCAATTATGGTTCGATAATCCATAAAACAGTTAAGTAACCCTATAATGTTCTAATTGATATCATATATACCTGATAAATGGTATGATTCATATTACCATTGTTGGAACCCTTGTTCAAAAAACAGTTTTAGAATGCTTTGACTCCTTGTCGGCTATATCTACGTGAATAATTTTGATGTGATGATGTATTCCAAACGGAAAGTAATTTACTGTTCACATATTGAAAGAATAAGTAACTATCCCACTTTTGTTTTATGATTTCTATATTAGAAACTAAGGATAAAAATAACTGATAATAGCTCTCTCTCTCTCTCTCTCTCTCTCTCCTCTCTCTCTCTCTCTCTCTCTCTCTCTTCTCTCTCTCTCTCTCTAGAAAATATAAACAAGTGAATATTACGTTCTTCCGAAGTCTACTTTTAAAAGCATTTTCCTATTATGTCAAGCTAGTTATCTAATCGGTGGTTTGCAGTTAATATTAATACAAAAAATTAAACTATTTGTCATATAATTTCATAAAGATTATATTCATTATTAGATTTTCTACTTTTAAGTGACGAGTAAAATCAAACTGCATTGCCCTTAGCATCACCTAATTACTGAAATGGAATATAATGGCGATTGTTAACCACTAGAGAAAAAAGCGAATAACTGTTATTGCGTTTTGCATCGAAAACTATTTTTCTTAATTCTATGGGATATTATAACCATTTCACTTTTCTAATAATTTCAAAAGCACTTCAGCAAAAAGTTATAACAGTTATATAATTTGTTGAAGTGCCTCCGTGATTACACATTGGTTTCACAACTGAGAACAACTTCAGATATTTTTTTCAACTTTGAACCAAACAACAATGCCACTTACAGTATTGACGTCTTTTCACATGTTTTTGTAATAGATCAGTTGCATTCCGACCATAAGGGAGGAAAGGTTTTCAGAAGTTTTAAGATTTGCAATCATCTCGTTACTAATACTGCATATAAATTATAATAATTACAATAGTATTTCATTTGTTATATTGTGTAATTATATGAATATTGTATGAATCATATAAAGGAATTAAATATTTGATTAGTAACTTAGAAGTTTTATTTTCCCCCTACACCGGTAATAGACTTGTCTATCATAGACGACATGAATATCCAAATTACCAACGAAATGCGATTATATACTTAGATCTACATATAAACATAATTATAATAATAGTTGACAACATATATAAACGTTATTTGTAAAAAAAAATTCAAATGTTTGAGGTTGCTAAAGGATTTCGATCTATAATACCAAGGTCTTTTGACCGTTTATAACTTGGTATCGTTGAAGCTCAAAGGGCACTCAGTGTAATCACTGATATATATTACGCTATATTCTAGCTAAATACTAAATCAAAAACATATATTTAGTATGTTCCTCATTCTTTAATTAACCAAACCTTAACCGAAAAAAAAATATTTAAGTAACTTCATGTAACAGTTATAGTATATGACGACATATAAATTACTCATAAAATGAATAAGGGTTTGTCATTCAAATAATATAAAAATGATATAGGATATATAATTACATCCTGATATCAACATCGCATCAAGTATTGATCTGCATTTTGAAGAATTTAAAAGCTGTGTTCTGTGGAACCAAAATTATTAATATTATTATTATTATTATTATTATTATTATTATTATTATTATTATTATTATTATTATTATTATTATTATTATTATTATTATTATTATTATTATTATTATACTAGCCAAGCAGCATCCCTACTTGGAAACTAAGATGCTATATGATCAAGGGCTACAACAAGGAAAATTAACTATTTGAGAAAAGGAAACAAAGTAATAAATAAACTGCACGAGTAGTATTGAATAATTAAATAAATATTTAAAAGATAATAACAATATTATATTCCTTTTTTCATATATCAATGATAAAAATCTCATAAAAAAGCAGGAAGGGAAAATAAGATAGAAACATTCAATGAGAGTATTCTGTTGCGATTCCTTTATTATTATTATTATTATTATTATTATTATTATTATTATTATTATTATTATTATTATTATTATTATTATTATTATTATTATTATTATTATTATTATTATAGAAACTAAATACCTACCACACGTGGAAAACCAGGATATTATATGCTCATGGCTCTAGAGGGAAAAATAACCAAGTGAAGGAAGTAAACAAAGAGATAGAAAAAATGCACTAGTAGTAATGAATAATTAGAATAGAATATTTAAAACACAACAACATTAAATTCAGTCTTTCACATATAAACGATAAAAAAAATTCAGAAACAAGAGAAAGAAAAATAGGATAGAATGTTTAAGGATGCCATTCTCTTGCGATCCTTCATGCTCTTATTATTTAGTTTGATTCCATGTTAACATAATTCAATAAAAACAAAAATATATTTTGGAGAGAGAGAGAGAGAGAGAGAGAGAGAGAGAGTGAGAGAGAGAGAGAGAAGAGAGAGAGAGAGAGAGGAGAGAGAGAGAGAGAGAACTAAATAAGTAGATTATATATTCTCATGTCATAAATGTAAATAGTATTATGTGATGATCATTACTTGTTTTGAGTAAACAAAGGGTTTATACACCCCCTTCTGATATCTCTCATTGAAAGTATTGTTATTTAAACAACATACAAAGAGTCAATGCATTCATTAATATTTTCTTTTAAATTTAGATTCAGAGTGAAAGTCATTGAACAGTAGTCCATTGCCAATTCATAATAGTCAACATAAAGAATTTTGAAAACTAGGAAGCTACACATATAGTAGATGATAAGGGAATATAGAAATACAAGTGTCGAATGTATGGAGGAATATAGAATGATGTGAAAATCTGGACATGAAAACATTTTGAATTATTGGGGTATGCCTTATCCCTCTATTATCCAGTATACCTGATGATGGATAATTTCTTTTGACATGTGATAGGCTTTATACCTTCTGAACTGAAAAGATATTCTGTTTATTTCCTTTACTTCACAATATGACTATTATGACCTAAAGAAGCACCAGTTGAAATATAAGGAAATTAGTTGAATATTTCATCTAATATAGACATGTTCCCATAGTGAATGTTAGGAAGATAGGTATTGATTTTTGCAAGAGTCTGTGATAAGTTTAAAATTATTGTTGTTACTTTTTAATCAACTTATAAGAATAGTAAATGTCCATTGCTCCATTCCGTTATAATTATACATTTATGAATAATACATATAGTAGTGGGAAAAAAAATGATTTCATTCTGTAGTGAAAATGGAATAAAAATCATACCAAATTACATTTCAATAAAAAAATGGGCAATTTATTAGGAAAATAATCCATTTCTTATGGATATCTATGAATCATCTAGTTCCCTTGCTGTAATAAAACATCAATTTCCTTTCTTATTCTGCCCGATAGAAAATAACATCTGATTTTAAATGCATCTTTTCCTTAATTTTGGTAATAAGCTTCTGTTTAATTTAGATGGTCAGAGAGAGAGAGAGAGAGAGAGAGAGAGAGAGAGAGAGAGAGAGAGAGAGTAGAGAGAGAGAGAGACGTATAATACATATTTATAAGACTTATCTGTATATAGCAATATATGTGTGATGATTATTGGTCGTTTGAAGTAAATGACATATGTAGGGCCCAAATACCGATATATCATTATAAGTATTCATATATTCATATTACCGATAGAGTGGCAATTATTTATAAACGGTTCTCTCAGGCAAGATCTACACTGAGAGTCATTATGGTAAGGCATGTTGTCATTCCACAATTTCAAATTGTTCAACATGAACAATTTAAAGCATCATGGGGCTACACGCGGGTGCAAAAGGGTTATCTAAAACTAGTGTTAGATGAATGCTGATTTTCTACGGGATTAAGATTTTTATTCTCCTAATTACATAAACACGAATGTTTAAATTCATTTTCAGCAAAGATGCATATGCTGTATAATAAAGAAAAAAACTTGTTTTATCGATGCTTTATATATTGTCTGGCACAAAAACCAATGAACAAATTAAAATCAATCTTGACTACAAAATGTAATGGGGCAAGACGTATTTAGTAATCGGACATTCAGATGACATATAGGTATAGATAGATGTAATGCTTGTTTCCAACGAATGAAACAAGTTATTTCACGTCTGACACATTCAGGAAACCTGAAAAGAAGAAATTAACATTTCTTCCCCCAAATTAAGATTTAACTAGGCTTTGGCTGGTCTTTCACACACAAGAAAGCAGAAACCTAGTATACATTTATATGGTGTGAAAAGGTCATTCCATCTCTGACATATTTAAGCGACCACTAAAGGATTAGATATGAATATGACTATAAAGATTATACATGTAGATGAATCGCCACGTTTGATATATTCAAGTGAATTGGGAACAGTTTACAAATATATGTCTAAAAAAGTAATAGTGTTCTCTTAACTAGTGGATGACATGAATACTATTATTGAAATTTTATATCAAATAATCATTAATGTATGATTATGAATTAGTCAATAGTATATGCAGTGGAAAAATGAAAATAAAAATATATATAATATATGAAGAGCAGAAAATAAACGATGTTTCACTCCACGATTTCAAGTAATTTGCTTCATGGCAATATCAATTTATTTTTGTTGATAAAAAGGACCCATTTCCTACTGTTCCAATGAGATTGATTGAATCATAACATATTCCACTTCAATGATACTGTCTGTAAACTGGGTTGCAAAAGTTGTATGTAATTCATAAATTATAGGAACTAATGAACTATTTTAATGATAATAACAGAATATCTCACAATGTCTAATTCGTAAAATAAATTAACGGAACAACAACTACAATAATAATAATAATAATAATAATAATAATAATAATAATAATAATAATAATAATAATAATAATAATAATAATAATAATAATAATAATAATAATAATAATAATAATAATGAAAGGCTGGAGGACAAAGACAACATCTCACACAAGCTGGTGCTTATTATCTAAAAAGGGCCGTACAGAGAATTTTCTCTTAAATACCACGTGTTAGTGGTATTCTCACTGCAATTTTGCGTCTCAGTCCTATATAAAAACGCCATTGTCATCGGTAGCTAGGAATTAGTGATTAGAATGGAAATTTAAAACCAAGTCGACCTGAATATCACAAAAGTGATAGAAAGCACAAAAAAAGTTAGATAAATAATGAAATTTGTAGTAAAATGTGACCTCATCAATCTCCAGTCATATATACTTAGGGTGACCAGGTCAGAGTGCCTTTAGAGGGTTTCCTATTAGAAACGAGAATTTTGCGTCCAAGTATAAATGATAAAAGCTCTTTCTTATCGTTCCCCCCTTGTATCTGGTCACACTACATTATATAAACTAGGCGCTGATGTCAACTTTCGCACTATGTCGTTGGTGATAATGACCGTGGGCATATGAATAATTTTATTTGCAACGTAACACATATACAAATTCACACACACACATTATATATATGTATATATATATATTATATATATATATTTATATGTAAAATATATATATATATATATATATATAGATACACACACACACACACACACACACATATATATATATATATATATGTATATATATAGATACATATATATATATATATTATATATATGTGTATATTTATACACATATATATGTATGTGTGTGTGTTTGTATGTGTATGACAAAGAGTTGAGTTTTTGGAGTAATAGCTTATTTATTATCTTTTTCTACTTTCAACATTGAGAAACTATGTTTTTGATTTCAAAATAAAACAATTCTGTAAAGTTTTCGAAAAATTTGAATTGTAGAGATTCGATCCTATCTATACTCTGAATATTCAAGAACATTTATAATGAAAATTGTTTCACATTGTTATGGCCTTCAAGATTATATCTTTGAATTTTGATTAAGACCTTACTTGAAATGAAAACTTCT
>NW_027168894.1:47500-52832 GCF_036898095.1 Palaemon carinicauda | reverse complement strand
GGGGTAGAAATGGGAAGAAGATGGGTGTAGGGTGTAGAATGGGGAGGGAAGAAAGGGAGATGGGTGTAGGGAGTTGAATGGGAAGAAGATGGGTGTAGGGTGTAGAATGGGAGGGAAGGAAGATGGTGTAGGGTAGAATGGGAGGTAAGGAAGATGGGTGTAGGGCGTAAATGGGAGGTAAGAAGATGGGTGTAGGGGTAGAATGGGAGGAAGGAAGATGGGTGTAGGGGTAAATGGGAGGTAAGAAGATGGGTGTAGGGGTAAATGGGAGGTAAGAAGATGGGTGTAGGGCGTAAATGGGAGGTAAGGAAGATGGGTGTAGGGCGTAGAATGGGAGGTAAGGAAGATGGGTGTAGGGTAGAATGGGAGGTAAGGAAGATGGGTGCAGGGTGTAGAATGGTGGAGGGAAGAAAGGGAGATGGGTGTAGGGAGTTGAATGGGAAAAAGATGGGTGTAGGGTTTAGAATGGGAGGAAGATGGGTGTAGGGGTAGAATGGGAGAAGATGGGTGAGGGTGTAGAATGGGGAGAAGATGGGTGTAGGGATTAGAATGGGAGGAAGATGGGTGTAGGGTTTAGAATGGGAAGGAAGATGGGTGCAGGGTGTAGAATGCGTGGAGGGAAGAAAGGGAGATGAGTGTAGGGAGTTGAATGGGATGAAGATGGGTGTAGGGTTTAGAATGGGAGGAAGTGTGTAGAGGGTAGAATGGGAAGAAGATGGGTGCAGGGTGTAGAATGGTGGAGGGAAGAAGGGAGATGGGTGTAGGGAGTTGAATGGGAAGGAAGATGGGTGTAGGGTGTAGAATGGGAGGGAAGGAAGATGAGTGTAGGGTAGAATGGGAGGTAAGGAAGATGGGTGTAGGGCGTAAAATGGGAGGTAAGGAAGATGGGCGTAGGGCGTAAAATGGGAGGTAAGGAAGATGGGTGTAGGGCGTAAAATGGGAGGTAAGGAAGATGGGCGTAGGGCGTAAAATGGGAGGTAAGGAAGATGGGTGTAGGGCGTAAAATGGGAGGTAAGGAAGATGGGCGTAGGGCGTAAAATGGGAGGTAAGGAAGATGGGCGTAGGGCGTAAAATGGGAGGTAAGGAAGATGGGCGTAGGGCGTAAAATGGGAGGTAAGGAAGATGGGCGTAGGGCGTAAAATGGGAGGTAAGGAAGATGGGCGTAGGGCGTAAAATGGGAGGTAAGGAAGATGGGCGTAGGGCGTAAAATGGGAGGTAAGGAAGATGGGCGTAGGGCGTAAAATGGGAGGTAAGGAAGATGGGCGTAGGGCGTAAAATGGGAGGTAAGGAAGATGGGCGTAGGGCGTAAAATGGGAGGTAAGGAAGATGGGCGTAGGGCGTAAAATGGGAGGTAAGGAAGATGGGCGTAGGGCGTAAAATGGGAGGTAAGGAAGATGGGCGTAGGGCGTAAAATGGGAGGTAAGGAAGATGGGCGTAGGGCGTAAAATGGGAGGTAAGGAAGATGGGCGTAGGGCGTAAAATGGGAGGTAAGGAAGATGGGTGTAGGGCGTAAAATGGGAGGTAAGGAAGATGGGCGTAGGGCGTAAAATGGGAGGTAAGGAAGATGGGCGTAGGGCGTAAAATGGGAGGTAAGGAAGATGGGCGTAGGGCGTAAAATGGGAGGTAAGGAAGATGGGCGTAGGGCGTAAAATGGGAGGTAAGGAAGATGGGCGTAGGGCGTAAAATGGGAGGTAAGGAAGATGGGCGTAGGGCGTAAAATGGGAGGTAAGGAAGATGGGCGTAGGGCGTAAAATGGGAGGTAAGGAAGATGGGTGTAGGGCGTAAAATGGGAGGTAAGGAAGATGGGCGTAGGGCGTAAAATGGGAGGTAAGGAAGATGGGCGTAGGGCGTAAAATGGGAGGTAAGGAAGATGGGTGTAGGGCGTAAAATGGGAGGTAAGGAAGATGGGCGTAGGGCGTAAAATGGGAGGTAAGGAAGATGGGTGTAGGGCGTAAAATGGGAGGTAAGGAAGATGGGCGTAGGGCGTAAAATGGGAGGTAAGGAAGATGGGTGTAGGGCGTAAAATGGGAGGTAAGGAAGATGGGTGTAGGGCGTAAAATGGGAGGTAAGGAAGATGGGCGTAGGGCGTAAAATGGGAGGTAAGGAAGATGGGTGTAGGGCGTAAAATGGGAGGTAAGGAAGATGGGCGTAGGGCGTAAAATGGGAGGTAAGGAAGATGGGCGTAGGGCGTAAAATGGGAGGTAAGGAAGATGGGTGTAGGGCGTAAAATGGGAGGTAAGGAAGATGGGCGTAGGGCGTAAAATGGGAGGTAAGGAAGATGGGTGTAGGGCGTAAAATGGGAGGTAAGGAAGATGGGTGTAGGGCGTAAAATGGGAGGTAAGGAAGATGGGCGTAGGGCGTAAAATGGGAGGTAAGGAAGATGGGCGTAGGGCGTAAAATGGGAGGTAAGGAAGATGGGCGTAGGGCGTAAAATGGGAGGTAAGGAAGATGGGCGTAGGGCGTAAAATGGGAGGTAAGGAAGATGGGCGTAGGGCGTAAAATGGGAGGTAAGGAAGATGGGCGTAGGGCGTAAAATGGGAGGTAAGGAAGATGGGCGTAGGGCGTAAAATGGGAGGTAAGGAAGATGGGTGTAGGGCGTAAAATGGGAGGTAAGGAAGATGGGCGTAGGGCGTAAAATGGGAGGTAAGGAAGATGGGCGTAGGGCGTAAAATGGGAGGTAAGGAAGATGGGCGTAGGGCGTAAAATGGGAGGTAAGGAAGATGGGTGTAGGGCGTAAAATGGGAGGTAAGGAAGATGGGTGTAGGGCGTAAAATGGGAGGTAAGGAAGATGGGTGTAGGGCGTAAAATGGGAGGTAAGGAAGATGGGTGTAGGGCGTAAAATGGGAGGTAAGGAAGATGGGTAGGGCGTAAAATGGGAGGTAAGGAAGATGGGTGTAGGGCGTAAAATGGGAGGTAAGGAAGATGGGTGTAGGGCGTAAAATGGGAGGTAAGGAAGATGGGTGTAGGGCGTAAAATGGGAGGTAAGGAAGATGGGTGTAGGGCGTAAAATGGGAGGTAAGGAAGATGGGTGTAGGGCGTAAAATGGGAGGTAAGGAAGATGGGTGTAGGGCGTAAAATGGGAGGTAAGGAAGATGGGTGTAGGGCGTAAAATGGGAGGTAAGGAAGATGGGTGTAGGGCGTAAAATGGGAGGTAAGGAAGATGGGTGTAGGGCGTAAAATGGGAGGTAAGGAAGATGGGTGTAGGGCGTAAAATGGGAGGTAAGGAAGATGGGTGTAGGGCGTAAAATGGGAGGTAAGGAAGATGGGTGTAGGGCGTAAAATGGGAGGTAAGGAAGATGGGTGTAGGGCGTAAAATGGGAGGTAAGGAAGATGGGTGTAGGGCGTAAAATGGGAGGTAAGGAAGATGGGTGTAGGGCGTAAAATGGGAGGTAAGGAAGATGGGTGTAGGGCGTAAAATGGGAGGTAAGGAAGATGGGTGTAGGGCGTAAAATGGGAGGTAAGGAAGATGGGTGTAGGGCGTAAAATGGGAGGTAAGGAAGATGGGTGTAGGGCGTAAAATGGGAGGTAAGGAAGATGGGCGTAGGGCGTAAAATGGGAGGTAAGGAAGATGGGTGTAGGGCGTAAAATGGGAGGTAAGGAAGATGGGCGTAGGGCGTAAAATGGGAGGTAAGGAAGATGGGTGTAGGGCGTAAAATGGGAGGTAAGGAAGATGGGCGTAGGGCGTAAAATGGGAGGTAAGGAAGATGGGCGTAGGGCGTAAAATGGGAGGTAAGGAAGATGGGTGTAGGGCGTAAAATGGGAGGTAAGGAAGATGGGCGTAGGGCGTAAAATGGGAGGTAAGGAAGATGGGTGTAGGGCGTAAAATGGGAGGTAAGGAAGATGGGCGTAGGGCGTAAAATGGGAGGTAAGGAAGATGGGCGTAGGGCGTAAAATGGGAGGTAAGGAAGATGGGTGTAGGGCGTAAAATGGGAGGTAAGGAAGATGGGTGTAGGGCGTAAAATGGGAGGTAAGGAAGATGGGTGTAGGGCGTAAAATGGGAGGTAAGGAAGATGGGTGTAGGGCGTAAAATGGGAGGTAAGGAAGATGGGTGTAGGGTAGAATGGGAGGTAAGAAGATGGGTGTAGGGTGTAGAATGGTGGAGGGAAGAAAGGAGATGGGTGTAGGGAGTAATGGGAGGTAAAAGATGGGTGTAGGGTAGAATGGGAGGAAGATGGGTGTAAGGGTAGAATGGGAGAAGATGGGTGAGGGTGTAGAATGGGGAGAAGATGGGTGTAGGGATTAGAATGGGAGGAAGATGGGTGTAGAGGTTTAGAATGGGAGAAGATGGGTGTAGAGGGTAGAATGGGAGAAGATGGGTGTAGGGATTAGAATGGGAGAAGATGGGTGTAGGGTAGAATGGGAGGAAGAAGATGGGTGTAGAGGGTAGAATGGTGGAGGGAGGAAAGGGAGATGGGTGTAGGGAGTTAGAATGGGAGAAGAAGATGGGTGTAGGGTAGAATGGGAGGAAGAAGATGGGTGTAGGAGTTTAGAATGGAAGGAAGGGAAGATGGGTGTAGGGTGTAAATGGGAAGAAGATGGGTGTAGGGTGTAGAATGGGAGAGAAGATGGGTGTAGGGTAGAATGGGAAGAAGATGGGTGTAGGGTGTAGAATGGGAGAAGATGGGTGTAGGGTTTAGAATGGGAGGAGAAGGGAGGAAGATGTGTGTAGGGTGTAGAATGGGAGAAGATGGGTGTAGGGTTTAGAATGGGAAAGAGGATGTAGGGTGTAGAATGGGAGGAATGTAGGTGTAGGGTGTAGAATGGGAGGTAAGGAAGATGGGTGTAGGAGGTAGAATGGAAAGAAGGAAGATGGGTGTAAGGTGTAGAATGGTAGGAGTGTTATGTGATTTAAGAACAGGAAGATATAATTTTAATCTAATGGAAAACGATATTAGTATAAATACCAGATGGCCCACTTTACCTTGCAACTTTTTAAGAATTTATTCAAATTTTCTGAGATTCTTAAAGCTAAAAAAAAAAAAATAATAATAATAAACACAAGAAATAAACAAGAGCTAGAAATAAATATCAAACAAACAACAATGAAAAACATGAAAGAAACAATGTATAAAAATAATATTCATCTATAGTGCTCCTTTAAAGACTTTACTACTGTAACATTTCATATAGTGATAAATTACCATCCTTTAAGAAATTTAATTTAATGTACAAAACTAAGTATTAGATACATTTCTTTTACGTCTTAATTTTACAATTTTAAAAAGCAGATAAGATCAATTTAAGATATTAATTTTTATCGTTCATTTTCCAGCCAATTTCAAAATTCTAATTCAACACTTATTATTATTATTATTATTATTATTATTATTAT
>NW_027168894.1:42500-45000 GCF_036898095.1 Palaemon carinicauda | reverse complement strand
TATTTTGAAAATTTTGCAGCTTGTAACAAGCAACGAGACTGTCTTTGTATAAATATCATAAGAAAAAAATATTAAATTTTTATCAAAATGAAGAATCTAATTCTTCATTCAACTTCCTATAGCATACAATTTATTCTTCATTTATAATACAGTATTTTCATTTTGAAATGTCTGCTGCTAACATGCTTATGTCTTTGACCATCTATCACGATTGATACAATACCTTTGTCCATCTTGGATACAAGTTGAATTACCCTGAGGGCATCAAAGGAGGAGGAGGAGGAGGGAGGGCATAGAAGAGAGAATTTCTAATCGTTAGCCCCTGGCCTGTGCCCAAAATCCTTCGCGTTCCGCCCCCGGCACAGGATGTGAAATATCAGTTCTAGTACCTTGTTCCCATTTATACAGTACGATAAAAATGCAGTATTAATTGATAAGCCTTTAATGAATAATCGTTTTTATAAAGGTGGTTTGCTTTGATGCAGGCAAAAAAAAAAAAAAAAAAAAAAAAAAAAAAAAAAAAAAGAGTTAAACAATTACATCGATGCTTACAATTAGGGTTGTAGCTTAGCAAGTAATAATAATAATAATAATAATAATAATAATAATAATAATAATAATAATAATAATAATAATAATAATAATAATAATAATAATATCCCTTAAACTTGGTCTGATAGTTTCGCGCTCTTCATATATGCAATCGAATATATTGCTAGACAATTACATCGATGCTTAAAACTAGGGTTGTAGCTCAGCAAGTAATAATAATAATAACAACAACAATAATAATAATAATAATAATAATAAGATTCCTTAAGCTTTGTCTGATAGTTTCTTGCCCTTCATATGCAATCTAATATATTGCTAGACAATTACATCGATGCTTACAACTAGGGTTGTAGCTTAGCAAGTAATGATAATAATAATAATAATAATAATAATAATAATAATAATAATAATAATACGATCCCTTAAGCTTGGTCTGATAGTTTCGTGCTCTTCATATATGCAATCGAATATATTGCTAGACAATTACATCGATGCTTACAACTAGGTTTGTAGCTTAGCAAGTAATACTACTACTACTACTACTACTACTACTACTACTACTACTACTACAATCTAATATATTGCTAGACAATTACATCGATGCTTACAACTAGGGTTGTAGCTTAGCAAGTAATACTACTACTACTACTACTACTGCTACAATCTAATATATTGCTAGACAATTACATCGATCCTTACAACTAGGGTTGTAGCTTAGCAAGTACTACTACTACTACTACTGCTACTACTACTACTACTACTACTACTACAATCTAATATATTTGTAGACAATTACATCGATGCTTACAACTAAGGTTGTAGTTTAGCAAGTAATAATAATAACAATAATAATAATAATAATAATAATAATAATAATAATAATAATACGATCCCTTAGGCTTGGTCTTACATCGATGCTTACAACTAGGATTGTAGCTTAGCAAGTAATAATAATAATAATAATAATAATAATAATAATACGATCCCTTAAGCTAGTTTCTTGCCCTTCATATGCAATCTAATAGCATGTTCTCTCGAGAACTGGAGGACATGGCAGGCTTTTGCGAAAACCTGAATTGGGGGTAAATTCTCCGTGCGCCCAGACTTCTGTGTGCTTCGGGCGGATTCCCACAGGTATGGCTCTCGCGTTTTTTTGCGATAAATACCCTAGGGTTGCCAATATTTGTAAATGAGAAAAAGCCAATTTCCAATTAACCGTAGCTTTAAAAGGCCAACCCATTAGTAGAAAAAGGCCAAATATATAGTATTTAAGGTCCGCATTTTTTTCGTGATATTACTAAAGGCCAAACAATTAAAAAAAAAGGTCAAATTTGAGTTTTTTTGGCCTGAAAAAAGCCCAACCTGGCAACTATGATCCCCCCCCCCCAAGACATACTAGGGGCTATTTCAATCTTAGCAATGACCTTCCTCGAGATGGGATCCTTACCTAAAACATCATTATGAGAGAAAAAAAGGATTAAAAAGGGGAGAACGAGAGACACGAAGGATGATTTCTATCCGTCGAGAGTCGAGTAATGTCGAGTAGAGTCGAGTATTGTCCAGATGACGAGAAGCTCTCGATAGATGATCTGTTTTCCGAGACAGGATAACCGGTGGCTTTGGAAATCATCGTTGACAGCTCGAAAGTTTTTTTTTTTTTTTTTTTTTTTTTTTAAGAAAAGATATTTCGAACTGGTTTCTCGAGATGTACTAGAAAGGTTGATAGGATTATAAAAAGTAGTTTGAGGATACTCCTTCAAGGATGAAAATTGGAACTACTTAGATATCTTGCTTAATAACACTAGGATGTTTTAAAGGTGATATTCGTCAAACTTGTGAATTGATTAAAACCAAATTATTTTCATTAAATCATAAATTTCCTAAAGATGTTTTAAAGGTGATATTCATCTAACTTGTGAATCGGTGATTAAAATCAACCTAATTCCAT
>NW_027168894.1:32500-37500 GCF_036898095.1 Palaemon carinicauda | reverse complement strand
TAAAACACAAGGAAGAGAAATTAGATAGAATAGAGTTCCGGAGTGTACCATCAAGCAAGAGAACTCTACCCCAAGACAGTGACACACTATGGTACAGAGGCTATGGCACTACCCAAGACTAGAGAACAATGTTTAAATTTTAGAGTGTACCCTCAAGGAAAACAATCGTTCTGCAATGAAGCAACTGTTGCCTGGCACAACTTGGAAAAGGAATCCTGTGTTTGGTCTAGGTTTTACATTTCTAAAGTAAATATACTGGTACAATTCTAGCGTTGATTCATTCTCTCTCTCTCTCTCTCTCTCTCTCTCTCTCTCTCTCTCTCTCTCTCTCTCTCTCTCTCTCTCTCTCTCTCTCTCTCTCTCTCTCTCAAGTTTCATCCTATTAGGCATATATTGGTGAATTTTTTAGTGCATATAAAACCTGACAATCTTAAGAAACTCACAGATCTTATGAATAAGTCTTTCTCACATATGCAAAACTAATAATAAAATATGATATATATATATATATATATATATATATATATATATATATATATATATATATATATATATATATATATAATATATGTATATGTATATATATTTATATATATTTATATATATATATATATATATATATATATATATATATATATATATATATATATATATATATATATATATATACATACATATATATATATATATATAGGCTATATACACAAAATAATTTTGCTGCTCCATAGAAAAATATCTACTAAAGATCAAAATACATATAAAAATAGCTTTTACATCAGCAATCAAGCCCTGATGATAATTACAGCCTTATATAAAAAAATTACAATTAAAAGCCTCGAATCAATAAAGACGTTTAGGATTTTGCTAAAACGCCTTTCAAAATTATGATTAAACAAGCAAAATTTAAATAAATTAATTACAAAATATGTAACCATCAAAATCAGAGAAGTGGCAATACATCTGTTTACCATCCAGCATAATTATGGTTCTATATATTCTTTAGAACTTAAAAAAAAGACTTCAACAATATTGAAAAAAAAAAAAAACGCATCAGGAGAATATTATAGAAAGAAATAATTATGATTCTATATTATCTTATTTACAACTTAAAAAAAAAAAAAGACTTCAACAATTAAAAAAAAAAAAAAACGCATCAAGAGAATAATATAGAGCGACATGAATATGGTTCTATATCATCTTCTTTAAAAAAAAAAAAAAAAAAAAAAAAAAAAACCGCATCAGGTGAATAATATAAAGAGATAATCCTTTGACGTGTGAGGGATGGACGATGTTGTGTGTCCCCAGATCAAATTTTCTGTCTGGCCTAATAAGGGTCCATATATTAACATATTCTGGTGATATAAAGCGCGCGACGAATATCAACAACACCTGCAGACGTGGTTTTTATTTTTAGTGTTAGATCAAGCACGTCATTGGGATTTATTTCTGAAGATTATGAGTCGTGGTATGACAATGAAACAATATCCAATAGATTTTGTAGATATGAGAACAAAGCCCTCAGAAGGATATTGGGAGTCAAATGGCAGGATAGGATTAGAAATGAAACAATAAGAGAGATTACTCGAGTGCCATATGTGGATGATATCATGGTGAGGGGTAGATGGAGATGGTTTGGCCATGCTCTTCGCACTCCCTAAGAGAGATTAGTTCACCAGACTTTCAACTGGGCTCCTCAAGGCACTAGAAGAGTTGGAAGATCTAGGCCTACATGGCTGAGGATTATGAAGCGTGAAGTAGGAAATGACGCATGGAGAAGTATTGATTTAAAAGCTCAAGATAGAGACGACTGGCGAAATCTAACTGAGGCCCTTTGCGTCAATAGGCGTGGGAGGAGATGATGATGATGATATAAACAAAAATGATGAAAAAAAAAATCATCACAAACCAAGTTGCAAGACTAATCATAAGCCAAGTTGCAATCCAGGTTGGATGACTAATTGTAAGCCAAGTTGCAATCCAAGTTGGATGACTAATTGTAAGCCAAGTTGCAATCCAGGTTGGATGACTAATTGTAAGCCAAGTTGCAATCCAGGTTGGATGACTAATTGTAAGCCAAGTTGCAATCCAGGTTGGATGACTAATTGTAAGCCAAGTTGCAATCCAGGTTGGATGACTAATTGTAAGCCAAGTTGCAATCCAAGTTGGATGACTAATTGTAAGCCAAGTTGCAATCCAGGTTGGATGACTAATTGTAAGCCAAGTTGCAATCCAAGTTGGATGACTAATTGTAAGCCAAGTTGCAAGACTAATCATAAGCCAAGTTGCAATCCAGGTTGGATGACTAATTGTAAGCCAAGTTGCAATCCAAGTTGCAATCCAGGTTGGATGACTAATTGTAAGCCAAGTTGCAATCCAGGTTGGATGACTAATTGTAAGCCAAGTTGCAATCCAAGTTGGATGACTAATTGTAAGCCAAGTTGCAATCCAAGTTGGATGACTAATTGTAAGCCAAGTTGCAATCCAGGTTGGATGACTAATTGTAAGCCAAGTTGCAATCCAAGTTGGATGACTAATTGTAAGCCAAGTTGCAATCCAGGTTGGATGACTAATTGTAAGCCAAGTTGCAATCGAAGTTGCAAGACTAATCATAAGCCAAGTTGCAATCCAGGTTGGATGACTAATTGTAAGCCAAGTTGCAATCCAAGTTGCAAGACTAATCATAAGCCAAGTTGCAATCCAGGTTGGATGACTAATTGTAAGCCAAGTTGCAATCCAAGTTGCAAGGCTAATCATAAGCCAAGTTGCAATCCAGGTTGGATGACTAATTGTAAGCCAAGTTGCAATCCAAGTTGCAAGACTAATCATAAGCCAAGTTGCAATCCAGGTTGGATGACTAATTGTAAGCCAAGTTGCAATCCAAGTTGGATGACTAATTGTAAGCCAAGTTGCAATCCAAGTTGGATGACTAATTGTAAGCCAAGTTGCAATCCAGGTTGGATGACTAATTGTAAGCCAAGTTGCAATCCAGGTTGGATGACTAATTGTAAGCCAAGTTGCAATCCAAGTTGGATGACTAATTGTAAGCCAAGTTGCAATCCAAGTTGCAAGACTAATCATAAGCCAAGTTGCAATCCAGGTTGGATGACTAATTGTAAGCCAAGTTGCAATCCAGGTTGGATGACTAATTGTAAGCCAAGTTGCAATCCAAGTTGGATGACTAATTGTAAGCCAAGTTGCAATCCAGGTTGGATGACTAATTGTAAGCCAAGTTGCAATCCAGGTTGGATGACTAATTGTAAGCCAAGTTGCAATCCAAGTTGGATGACTAATTGTAAGCCAAGTTGCAATCCAAGTTGGATGACTAATTGTAAGCCAAGTTGCAATCCAAGTTGCAAGACTAATCATAAGCCAAGTTGCAATCCAGGTTGGATGACTAATTGTAAGCCAAGTTGCAATCCAGGTTGGATGACTAATTGTAAGCCAAGTTGCAATCCAAGTTGGATGACTAATTGTAAGCCAAGTTGCAATCCAGGTTGGATGACTAATTGTAAGCCAAGTTGCAATCCAGGTTGGATGACTAATTGTAAGCCAAGTTGCAATCCAAGTTGGATGACTAATTGTAAGCCAAGTTGCAATCCAGGTTGGATGACTAATAGTAAGCCAAGTTGCAATCCAAGTTGGATGACTAATTGTAAGCCAAGTTGCAATCCAAGTTGCAAGACTAATCATAAGCCAAGTTGCAATCCAGGTTGGATGACTAATTGTAAGCCAAGTTGCAATCCAGGTTGGATGACTAATTGTAAGCCAAGTTGCAATCCAGGTTGGATGACTAATTGTAAGCCAAGTTGCAATCCAAGTTGGATGACTAATTGTAAGCCAAGTTGCAATCCAAGTTGGATGGCTAATTGTAAGCCAAGTTGCAAAACTAGTTGCAAGCCAAGTTGGAAGACAAGTTGCAAGTAAAGTTGGAAGACTAATTGTAAGCCAAGTTGCAAGACTAATTATACACCAAGTTGCAAGACTAGTTGCAAAACTAGTTACAAGTCATGTTGCAAGCTAAGTTGTAAGACAAGTTGCAAGCCAAGTTGGGTAAGTAACCTGCTACAAGCCCTAGGGTCCCAAGAAGGAAACTAGCCCATTAAGAAAGAAGAGACTGAAAAGATAAAAATAAACTATATAAGGAAAATTTAAAAGTGACAACAAAAACAACAGATTTTTTTAAAATGAAGAGAGTACAATTAGCAATCTAAAATATTTAAATAAATTTGAGTACTAGTGCTAAAACGAAAACTAAAAGTGTTAATTCAATTAAACTCCATGCACAAATTTATTTCTGCAACTCATCAAAAAATGACCACATAGGTTAAAAAATTAAGATTCTTCCATTTCGTATTCTCCTGCTACCCCTTGCTTGTGGTTCCGCATCTAAACCGTATTCACTTTTGCAATTCATTCAAAAAATACCACATACAGTGGGTTAAAAAATTAAAATCTTATAAAAAAAAAAAAGACAGTCGACGATTCTTCCATTTCCTATTCTCCTATTATCCCTGCTTCTTGGTTCCACATCTAAATTGTATTTCAGTCTACAACTCATTAAAATAAAATATCACATACAGTAGGTTGAAAAATTCAGTCCTATAAAACTAAAGACAGTCGACGCCTCTTCCACTTCCTATCCTTCTGTTACCCCCTGTTTGTTGGTTCCACATCTAAATTGTATTTACTTCTGCAATTCATTCAAATAAAAAATACTACACCGTAGGTTGAAAAATTCAAGTCCTATAAAACAAAAGACAGTCGACGCCTCTTCCATTTCGTATTCTCCTATTACCCCCTGTTTCTTGGTTCTACATCTAAATTGTATTTCAGTCTACAACTCATTAAAAAAAATACCACATACATTAGGTTGAAAAATTCAGATCCTATAAAACAAAAGACAATCGACGCCTCTTCAATTTCCTATTCTCCTGTTACCCCCTGCTTCTTGGTTCCACATCTAAATTGTATTTCCGTCTACAACTCATAAAAAAAAAAAA
>NW_027168894.1:25000-27500 GCF_036898095.1 Palaemon carinicauda | reverse complement strand
AATAATATAATAATAATAATAATAATAATAATAATAATAATAATAATAAGCAATAATTTCAACAACAACAACAGCAATAATAATAATAATAATAATAATAATAATAATATCAAAAACAATAATAATAATAAAAAAAAAATAATAATAATAATAATAATAATAATAATAATTCATAATTCAACTCCACGTAAAACATATACTTTCATTCAATACCTCAATACCTGAACAAATGAATGTATAAATGTATAACAACATAAGCACAGAACGTTCTTCATTACCTGAAAAATGAAATGTGTCCGTAACCACTGTTTTATGGAATCTACCACACGGGATGAGGTCACAAGACCGTTGCAATTCGCTCTAGTAGCAATCCGTCATATTTATCTTGCTACGTATGCAATGCATTGGTTAGAGGGATTGCAACATTTAAAATTGATATTATATACTTGTTATATCAGAATAGCCCTCATTAAATCATAATTTGCTTTGTATGTATTAGTAACAATATCATAAACACTGCAAATATATATATATATATATATATATATATATATATATATATATATATATATATATATATATATATATATATATATATATACACATATATACACGCATTTACCTATATATTCATATATGTATATAAATACACTATATATAAATATATATTTATATAAATGCTTATATATATATATATATATATATATATATATATATATATATATATATATATATATATATATATATATATATATATGAGAGAGAGAGAGAGAGAGAGAGAGAGAGAGAGAGAGAGAGAGAGAGAGAGAGAGAGAGAGAGAGAGAGAGAGAGAGAGAGAGCGATAAATACATACACAATGCATAGTGTCTTACGTAAATTACTACACAAGAGGAGAGCTGTTAAAATCCAGAGATCAGTCGTACAAGACTTTGTGGTCTTGTGGGAACAAAATCTCTTCTTTGAACCAGTAAAACGGGATAATACGTTAACGATACCACCCTTGAGCAAAGATTTACACACTTAAGGAACTCCAAAGTAAACGCAAACCACAAAGAAACGAAATGTTACGCAAACATGACCGTTCAAGTAACACTTTTCTGCTATTTCCACACCTAATTGCGTGTCCAACGATGCCATCATTATTCTTGGCTGAGATTACACGGATGAGTGAGGTATCAGGCTCAGAATTTCTTTCAAGTACAGGGTAGTACAATTTCCTTTATACAGAAATTCTTTCAACTACATTGAAATACAATTTACTTTATAGAGAATTTCTTTCAACTATATTGTAGTTTTATTTCCTTTATACTGAAATTCTTTCAAGTACAGTGAAAGACAATTTCCTTTATAGAGAAATTCTTTCGACAACGGTGAATTGCAATTTCCTTTATAGAGAAAATTTCAACTACAGATTAGTATAACTTCCTTTAAGCAGAAATTCTTTCAACTACAGTTCGATTTCCTTAATACAGAAATTCTTTCAACGACAGTTCAATTTCAATTATACAGAAATTCTTTCAAATACAGTTCAATTTCCTTTATACAGAAATTCTTTCAACTACAGTGTAGTACAATTTCCCTTATACAGAAATTCTTTCAACTACAGTTCAATTTCCTTTATACAGAAACGCTTTCAACTATGGTGTGGTACAATTTCCCTTATACAGAAATTCTTTCAACTACAGTGAAATACAATTTCCTTTATAGAGAAATTCTTTCAACTGTACTCTAGTACAATTACCCTTATAATGAAATTTTAACGATGAAAGTAAATTACAATTTGCTGTTTCCCCTATACAGTACAATATAGCAATTGAATCTACAAATCATAAATACAATGAAATACAATACAATATGTTAGTAATAACTTGGAGCAGTAAACACTTCTATGAGTACAGTATATAAAGTTTCTCTTTTACGCCTTGAATTTATATTGTTTTGTAAATTATTGCTAGCAAAGCTACAACCCTAGTTGGGAAAGCAAGATGCTATAAGCCCAAGGGCTCCAACAGGGAAAAATAGCCCAGTGAGGAAAGGAAATAAGGAAATAAATAAATGATGAGAATAAATTAACAATAAATCATTCTAAAAGCAGTAACAACGTCAAAACAGATATGTCCTATATAAACTATTAACAACGTCAAAAACAGATATGTCCTATATAAACTATAAAAAGACTCATGTCAGCCTGGTCAACATAAAAACATTTGCTCCAACTTTGAACCTTTGAAGTTCTACTGAGTCAACTACCCGATTAGGAAGATCATTCCACAACTTGGTAACAGCTGGAATAAAACTTCTAGAATACTGTGTAGTATTGAGCCTCATGATGGAGAAGGCCTGGCTATTAGAATTAACTGCCTGCCTAGTATTACAAACAGGATAGAATTGTCCAGGGAGTTGTCATTACTATCTTGAAACAGCAAGTTTACTGTCATTACTCTTCTTTTTCACTAATAGCCCGGTTTGAAATTACCTGCTCTGGTAAAGGAAAAAGGA
>NW_027168894.1:15000-22500 GCF_036898095.1 Palaemon carinicauda | reverse complement strand
AAAATGACGACAATAGTTAGTAGTAGTAGTAGTAGTAGTAGTAGTAGTAGTAGTAGTAGTAGTAGTAGTAATAATAACAATAAGAAAGTGGTAAAAAATAGGAATTAATGCATTAATTTAATTATGTTAATCGTAAGATACATCAAACTTTATAATGAAATATACCATTTTATAAACGACCCCATTCAGCCTAACAATAAAAATTACTATGAAATTATAATAAAAAAACAGAAATACATTAGATTCGCAATATTAGAGTTTTGTAATCCATAATTATTTCATAACATTGATAATTAAAATAAATGAAGCCTATATCGATGTAATGTGATAGTAGGCCTACCTGAATTTGATCTAGTGAGTACCTGAATTTTATCTAGAAAGTACCTAGTTTATCTAGAAAGTATCTGAATTTTATCTAGAAAGTACCTACATTTAATATAGCAAGCACCTGTATTTTATCTAGAAAGCACCCTCAATTTTATCTAGAAAGTACCTGAATTTTATCAAGAAAGTACCTGAATTTTATCTACATAGTGCCTGAACTTTATCTAGAAAGTACCTGAATTTTATCTAGAAAATGACTGGATTTTATCTAGCAAGTACCTCAATTTTATCAAGAAAATACCTGAATTTCATCTAGCAAATTTCTGAATTTTCTCACGAAAATATCTGAGCTTCATCAAGAAAACACCTGAATTTCATCTAGCAAATGCCTGAATTTTATCAAGAAAATTCCTGGATTTTATTATAAAACAAAAAAAAAAAACCTGAATTTCATCTAGCAAATTTCTGAAATTCATCTAGCAAATTTCTGAACTTTATCACGAAAATATCTGGATTTTATCTAAGAAATACCTGAATTTCATCTAGCAAATACCGGCATTTTATCAAGAAAATTTCTGGATTTTATAAAAAAAATACCTGAATTTCATCTAGCAAATACCTGAATTTTATCAAGAAAATTCCAGGCTTTTATCAAGAAACTACCTGAATTTCATCTAGCAAGTGCCTGAATTCTATCAAGACCATGCCTGAATTTCATCTAGAAAGTATCTGAATTTCATCAAGAAAATACCTGAAATTTATCTAGCAAGTACCTGAATTTCATCAAGAAAACCGAAGAAAACAATAAAAACAACCATTTTCTCGTGTAAAAACCCATGACATGAAACAATTTTCCCCCATTCCATAGTCCCTAAACCTCCCACTATATTTAGACCCGGAATGAAACACCACTCCATTCGCAATGCCATCTCCCTCCATAATCCAGTGTGACCGCAGTAAATTTTCATAGCTATTTCCTCACCTCTCTCTCTCTCTCCTCTCTCTCCTCTTCTCTCTCTCTCTCTCTCTCTCTCTCCTCCTCTCTCTCTCTCCTCTCTCTCTCTCACTCTCATTTTCATTTAGCATTATTAAGTAGTTTTCCCTTGTATCATTTACTATCAAAATGGTCTCTCATACCTCTTACCGTAAATCTCTCTCTCTCTCCTCCTCTCTCTCTCTCTCTCTCTCTCTCTCTCTCTTCCTCTCTCTCCTCTCTCTCTCTCTCGTATCAATACTTTCCCCTTGTAATACATACCATCAAATTAAGGTCTCTCATAACTCTTACCGTCATAGTCTCTCTCTCTCTCTCTCTCTCTCTCTCTCTCTCCTCTCCTCTCTCTCTCTCTCCTCTCCTCTCTCTCTCTCTCTCTCTCATTTTCATTTAGTATCAATCCCTTGAAATACTTACTATCAAATTAAAGTCTCATCATACCATCAAAACCCTCTCCTCTCTCTCTCTCCTCTCCTCTCTCTCCTCTCTCTCTCTCTCTCCTCTCTCTCTCTCTCTCTCTCTCTCTCAACGATTAGAGTGTATGGAATGAATAAAACCGTGTGGCCAAGACATCCCCAAGTCTATTAAACAAGTTAATTTCCTTTGACAAAACAATTTGTGACGAAGAGACCCCTAAGTGTGATATAATAATCATAAAAAAATTTCCGGATCTTGCCAGAAGAATCACCAAATTAAAAATCAACACAAGACCCTTTTCTCCCAACTGCTTGCCATGAAAACAACCGTTTCTCACCATTTCCCATCACCATCAGTCATCAACGCACTATTTCTCAACACTTCCCTCTCCTCTCTGCTCCCGATAATTTGCCATATCACCAGCAATTATCAATTTTCTATCCCTTATTTATCTCACCTCTGCCGCAGTCCCCCACATTGCTTTTAACACCTTCCCCAGCCTCCCTTGGGATGGTCCAGGATCCAGGGAAGATCCTGGAATGGTCCAAGATCCAGAGAAGATCCTGGGATGGTCAATGGAGTGGTTACTCTGACGTGTAATTTCCTTATTGCTCGCGACAACAGACATCATCATCATCATTATCATCATTCCTCATTGTTTTTTATTGGGACCGTGTCTAATTTCTTCGTCTCTGTTTCTCTCACCAACATACATACATACATACATACATACATATACACGCACACACTTCTAGGAATTACATCTAATTATTATAAAGGAAATAAAGAAAATATTGATACATCATAATCATTATAAATGGATGATGATATTGATATTCACGTATTTTTATTAAAACTTAGGAAAATATGATCTTAATAATTGCTATGATTATGTTTTACATTTTACGATTCTTGATAAAAAGATAGATTTACATTTTTTCACATCTGTCTTTTTTCATTTTATCTTTAGAAAAAATAGAACATCTGTCAACATCAATGAATCATTCAACCTTTACGAAATCATCTTTCAAAGATAACCTTTGCTCCTAGAAAAGTCCAATCACCTAACTGTCTGATTCCATAATCTAATCACATTTAAGACATGCCCTGCGACCTGGAATAATACTCATTTTATAACAAAAAAGAAAAAAGAAAAAAAAAAAAAAAAGAAAAAAAAAACCGCAAGTAAAGAAATGAAGTCGTTTATATTCGATTTTCATAATACTTCGTACCATAGGTGAACGACACATTATATAACGTCATATGCATGAGATATTTCTGCGTTCATCCCTCAGGGCTTTTCAATAGTTCAAATGTTCAAAATTGCAGTAAATGTATTTATGTTGAACAGGTTGACATAAGCCTTTTTATAGTATATGAATCATATATTCGATGTTGTTACTGTTTTTAAAATAGTTTAAACTAATTCTTCATTTTATTCATATCGATCATTTATATCTCTATTTCCTTTCTCACTGGGCTATTTTTCCCTGTTGGAGCGCTTGGACTTATAGCATCTTGCTTTTCCAACCTGGGTTGTAGCTTAGCTAGCAGTAATAATAATAATAATAATAATAATAATAATAATAATAATAATAATAATAATTTCCTTAATTTTTCCTCACTGGACTATATTTCCCTGTTGGATCCCTTGGTCTTAGAGCACCATGCTTTCCCAACTAGGGTTGTAGCTTAGCTAGTAATAACGCTAATAATTGAGCGGGTTCGTCATCATCAGACTGCCCTGTCCAGTCTGGAAAAATTATAATTCCCCCCCCCCATCCTTACTGGGCTGTTTCCCTGTTGGAAACCTTGGGCTTATAGCACCATGCTTTTCCAACTAGGGTTGTAGCTTAGCTAATAATAATGCTAATAATCGAGCGGGTTCGTCATCATCAGACTGACCTGTCCAGTCTGGAAAAATTATAACTTTTTTTTTTTTTTTTTTTGCCCAGGTTACATAAAGACGGTGACATGAGACCACGGGGACAGAGGTACCAAATTCATACTTTTGTCACAAGATTTGAGTTCATCACTTATCATTAACATCTGTATCGGCGTCCCTCTTGTTGTAAGACCGTGGCCTCCGGCTACAGTTGATATCACAGGATTAACATTTCGGATACTGCTACACAGACGGATGGCATTTTATCATCTTGTTGCGCTTGCGCGGATGGGTACGAAAATACGGCGCATTTTCTCTTTTATTATTATTATTATTATTAATATTTATTATTATTATTATTATTTCGTGGTAGGAGACCCTCTTTTAGGCAGGTTGAGTTAAAAGTAATGGCTGCATCAGCAGAGTTTGTTTTCTTATCCAATTTTTCTATTTTCCGGATAATTCTCTTCTCTAGAGCGCTGCAATCAGCCAGCAGACTTGAAAAATTCATCAGTCAGGTGAATGAAAAAATCGGGAAGACTTTTCAAGTATATTCTCACAAAATACAAGTCAAACTTTTGGTACAAAATAGTGAAAACTACGACGCGTTTCGAGGATAAGTCCTTCCTCTTCTTCAGGTAGAGAGTGAGGTGGATGCTGCAGTCGGGTGGTATATATACCCAGGATGCAGCCATTACTATTATTATTATTATTATTATTATTATTATTATTATTATTATTATTATTATTATTATTATTTTTATTATTTTTATTATTCTCTTCTTACCCCTTTTGACGCAAAGGGCCTCGGTTAGATTTAGCCAATCGTCTGTATCTTGAGATTTTAGATCAATACTTCTCCATTTTCATCTCCCACTTCAAGCTTAAGTCCTCAATAATAATAATAATAATAATAATAATAATTATTATTATTATTATTATTATTATTATTATTATTATCCAAGCTACAACCTTAGCTAGTAAAACAGGATGCTTTAAGCCAAGGCCTCCAAAAGGGAAAAGTACCCCAGTGAGGAAAGGAAATGAGGAAACAAATTAAATACAAGAGAAGCAATGAATACTAAAATAAAATATTGTAAGAACAGTAACAACACTAAAATAGATTTTTCATAAATAAACTATATAAAATGCTGTTATTATTATTATTATTATTATTATTATTATTATTATTATTATTATTATTATTATTATCCAAGCTACAACCTTAGCTAGTAAAACAGGATGCTTTAAGCCAAGGCCTCCAAAAGGGAAAAGTACCCCAGTGAGGAAAGGAAATGAGGAAACAAATTAAATACAAGAGAAATGATGAACAATAGAAACAAAATATTCTAAGAGCAGTATCAACTCTAAAATAGATCTTTCAAGTATAGACTATAAAACCTTAAAAAAAAAAAAAAAAAAAAAAAAAATTTTTTTTAGAGGAACATGATATAAGTGTTCCCGAGCGTAGCCTCAAGCAAGAGAACTCGTAAAAAACGTAACTACCAACACATTCTCAAGTATCATCAAGCAATCGATTGGCAAATGACATTAGCTCTTATAACAGATCACTGGCCGGCTCTTCATGACTCATGCTTTTTACGATAGATTTTTAAGCCAAGTTTTTCCCTGTTCCGAGTTACTCATCTGGTGAGTTTTCTTCAGTTTTTCTTCTTCTTGGGTATTTGTCTGTAGGGGTCGAACCCGGTTGTCGAACCCGGTTGTCGAACCCAGTCGAACCCGGTTGTCGAACCTGCTTGTCAAACGTTTCAAAAACGGAGTCGGCCACAAATGCATAAGGTTTATGGACAATGAAGCCCCGCCCACACAAGTCAGGCGAGAACAGACTTTCTTCGAAATGTTCGACGAACGTGTTCGACAACCTAATACCCCCGTTCAAACGTTTGAGCATTACTTCAAACACTTGTTTGTCGAACAACGTTCGACAAACCGTTCGACAGCGTAAACCCGCCTTTACTCCTAGTTAAAGTGTTCAATTATGTCCTTCTTATCTTCTAGAAACATTAAAGGTTTAAAGGTCGCTCATGAATGGCAGAGGCAAGGGACAGTGACATTGCCCTAGCAATCGGGACAATGCCCTAGAGACTGACCATATATTATATGATCAGCGCCCAAGCCTCCTCTCCACCCAAGCTAGGACCAGGGAGGGCCAGGCAGTGGCTACTGATGACTCAGCAGATAGCCTATAGGCTCCCCCAAACCTTAGCTCACAAGGATGGTAAGGTTGCAGACACTAATGGCACTAACGAGTCTGAGCGGGACTCGAACCCCCGTCTGGCAAACACCAGACAGAGACGTTACCAATCAGGCCACAACAAGCCAACGTTCAACTAAAACATTATTGTTATTATTATCATATCTGGTACTTTTAAGGAAAAGGCTTTGCCCCTTTTAACACTATACGCAAAAGTATCGTTGACAGAACTAAATCTATGCTAGTCTTATATCAGTGTCTGGAAACCTAGCTATAGACAATTCTTTTCAGTGAGGCAGATTTGCACCTACTCGCAGGGGTGCCCTTTTAGCTCGGAAACGTTTCTTGCTCGCTGATTGGTTGGACAAGATAATTCTAACCAATCAGGTAACAGGAAACTTTTTCCCGAGCTAAAAGGGCACTGATGCGAGTCAGTGCAAATGCGCCTCATTAAGAAAAATTGAGTATAGTACAGTAGTAATGCGTTCGCCTAGCATTCGCGTGGCAGCAGATCAATCCTAGCCCGGGACCATGAGTATAAGCTATTTACTGGGGAGGCCACTGCTGTTTGGTAACCACGGTGGGGGGTTGGGCTTACCCGGCTGACGTTCTGGTGGGCATCTATTCTAATGATACTGAAACCTAAACCAGACACTTTTTATAACTATAAAAAAAAATCATATGAACATCTTTAAAAACAATATTTTGAACTGAAGAAATTTGGTCAGAGATCTATAATATCAAATGTTTATAAATGTTGGTTTTAACAAAGGACTTTCATTCAACATTTTCTCGAAAGGTATTACAAGAAATAAATGAAAAAAAGTTAAATTATATCTTGGTTTCGAACCAAACGTCTGGCTATTGTCATATTTATTAACGTATTATTGTTATTATTATTATTATCCAAATTCCTTCCGTCAATAATACACCACTTGCTTTAATAAATCGCCAAGCTGAGATTAATGATATGGAATTATTCTTGAAAAAAAAAAGAAAAAAAAAGAAAAAAAATTTTTTTTTTGGTGATTTGAATGCCTTTTAAGAAATTATCCAAATTCCTTCAGTCAATAATTCACAACTTGCTTTAATAAATCCCCAAGCTGAGATTCATATTAAAGTGAAATGAATTCTGATGATATAGAATTATTCTTGGGAAAAAAATTAACTTGGTGATTTGAATGCCTTTAAGAAATTATCCAAATTCCTTTCAGTCAATAATTCGCCACTTGCTTTAACTAACCGCCAAGCTGAAATTCGTATTTAAGCAAAACAAAATCTAATGATATAAAGGTATTCTTGTATAAAGAAGAAGAAGAAGATGAAGAAGAAGAAGACATACTTAACTAAGGGGTTAACTACTGGACTGTAATTGTTCAGTGGCCACTTTCCTCTCGTTAAGGGTAGAAGAGACTCTTTAGCTATGGTAAGCAGCTCTTCTAGGAGAAGGACACTCCTAAATCAAACCATTGTTCTCTAGTCTTGGGTAGTGCCATAGCCTCTGTACCATGGATTTCCCACTGTCTTGGATTAGAGTTCTCTTGCTTGAGGGTACACTCAGGCACACTATTTTATCTTATTTCTCGTCCTCTTGTTTTATCAAAGTTTTTAAAGATAGGAAATATAAATTTTAATGTTGTTACTATCCTTGAAATATTTTTTTCCTTG
>NW_027168894.1:0-5000 GCF_036898095.1 Palaemon carinicauda | reverse complement strand
CAGGATGCTGTAAGCGCAGGGGCTCCAACAAGAAAATAGCCCAGTGAGGAAAGGAAACAAGGAAAAATAAAATATTTTAAGAAGAGTATATATATATATATATATATATACATGAACACATAGAATGCAAGTGTACATATCCACATATACATACATAAACATACTTAGGATGCAAATGTTTACATTGTATCCATACATACATGAACGCTCATGTATGTTTTAGTATGGACAAGTAAACTGATAGAAAATCAAGTAAAATATTCTTAAATCCAAATACATCTAATGTATGACGGAAAGTTATGCAAATATACCGGTAATAAATATATTTTCAAGACAAGTTTGACCCAACGTAAAGAGAAATATGAAAAGATGTCACAAGTTATCACTATTTTTCTTGGAGAAGATAATATAAATATTAACATAAATAAATATAAATATAAAAATAAATATATATATATATATATATATAAATATATATATATATATATATATATATATATTTATGTATATTTGTATACAATATATATATATATTTATATGTATTTTGTACACAATATATATATATATATATATATACATATATATATATATATATATATATATTTGTATATATATATAAATATATATATTTATATAAATATATATATATATATATATATATATGTATATATAAGAATTATAGCTAAAACAGGGACGATATTTTACAAACCACGCTATAATATTCGCAGAGAGAGAGAGAGAGAGAGAGAGAGGAGAGAGAGAGAGAGAGAGAGTCATTATCAAGATTTAATAAATTGTCAAAATGTCAGTCTCTCTGTCCACGAATGTGACGTCAGAAAACTAACCTTAGGTCAATAGCGTTAACTTTGCCTCACCCAAGATTCATTTTCTATGTTAGTGGGCTGTTACAAGGAGAACTTTTATACTCGATTATGATTATCATGTACAGATAAAACTTTATCAATTTAAACCCCGTATTATTCCAAAGGAAACTTAAGCAATATTTTCCAAATTTCACTTGAATGCATATATATATATATATATATATATATTCAAATAAGCCATATATATTTATGATACATTAATGTCTGGATTCTCTTAACGACCTCGGGATCAGAGCCCCAGGCGAAATCACACAAAGACAAGAGCTTGTGACCGGCCGGGAATCGAACCCTGGTCCGGCAAGCTTGTATAGACAGTGACTAAACCACTTGGCCACGAGAATCCAGACATTAATGTATCATAAATATATATGGCTTATTTGAATATGAAAAACACGTCTAAATGTGCAAAAGTTATCATATCATATATATATATATATATATATATATATACTAGATTTTTACAATCCATTTATTGTGAATTTTATGTAAATAATTTATATGGTTGTGTAATAGAATAAGCATTTTATAATAGAATAAATATGTTTGACTTTGAATTTGGCTATTAGCCATGTAAAGACACAAATGTTTTTTTCCAATACAAATATGAAAAACGTCTTAAAAACGTTTAAACCGGAAAACCAGATAAGTAAAATCAGATTAGATAAAACCGGAAAACCAATTAAGGGTAACACCGGAAGTAAAAAAAAAAAGAAAAAAAAAAAAAACCTAATCATATTTCTTCCCTCAGTAACAATACCTGCGTTTAGCTTGACATCTAATTAACCTGGCCTTATACCAGCACGCACTCTTGCTCCTCAGCACAGACTCGCAGTCATTCATATAATTTGGTGAATGTCCGGGTGTTTGAGAGAAATTTCCATTTCACCCCTTTCTGGATGACAGGTATCAAATATTCAACTGCCTATAATTGACCGGTTTCGAGCTCCCAAACACCCGTCGTCCAGAAAGGGGTGAAATGGAAATTTATTTCAAACACCCAGACATTCACCAACTTATATGAGTGAGTTTACACCCAGTATGGTCTTCACCTTTCAGAGAGGCGGAAACTTTGCTATTCATGTAGACACGGATTATGTATGTAATCGACGAATAGGTTTGCTTAAAGCAAATGGGCGTTACAGACTTACACACACAAACAAAGCCACTCCAACACCTTCTCAAAACATAACAGACACTTCACACTGTCGAGTGTAGACCTAACCGAGCCAGGACTCCTCGGTGCTGGGTGGAAGGACGCTGGTGACTGGTATAACAACATGAACATACGCTACCCGGGATCTAAGCGATGTCAGGCAGGGCAGCCGATCGGGACAACGGTCTACCCCATAACCAAAGCAAAGTCCTTCAAAAAGAAGGCAACTGTGCTTACCCCATACAAAATGGGAAAAAAAAAATCACGTTAAAAGAAGAAAGGAAAGGACGTGATAAAAAAAAAAAAAAAAAACCGTGGCTGATGACAATTCGGAGGGAGGTTGTATCTGTGAATTTGGTTGACCTCAGAGAGATTGAACAGGAAAGGGACAAAGGGCGTGAATTCATTAGGGTCCTACGCATCTCGTGAGTGCCACAGGATTAAGATGAAACAAGGTACTCTTTCTTCATAAGGAATTCTTATTTACATAGTAATTTTATATTATTGTATTAAATGAAGTATCCTTCTTTTCCTTGGAAGTTCAAAAGATCACGATCTTGACTTCCTAGTCATTTATAAGACGCCCAGAGATATATCCTTCTCCATCCGTCCCAAAGAAGCCAGAGAAAAGTCCTTCGAAATGAAGGAACCCGTTAATAGAAGATGGTCTTCACCTTGACTAATGATTCTCGAAGGATGTCAATTTTAGGAGTGACATCCGAGGACCAGAACGAAAAAGACACCTGGGATACAAAACGCCGCCTCCTCATTAAATCCTATCTGTTTTTAATCGTTTTCTCCAGACCAGGTACGTCATTAACAGCTGCTAACCCGTTAACGACGTTAAATGACACTGAATCCTTCGTTTCCTCAATTATATACGGAAGAAGATTTTCGACCGGGACGGGTCATTTGAGAGAAATAACCTTGTTTGCATTTATCACTTGGCTGTCTGCATAATTATCTTCAAAGTACAAACACTTCTCCAATTTCCATCATCATCATCTTCTTCTTCTTTGTCTACATCTTTTCCCACTTTTATGTGGAGTCGATGTTTCTGGCTAGCATTCTCCATCTACCTCTGTCCCACACTTCTTCTTCTTCTTTCTTCTTCTTCTTCTTCTTCTTTTCCCACTTTTATGTGGGGTCGATGTTTCTGGACAGCGTTCTCCATCTACCTCTGTCCCACATTTCTTCTTCTTCTTTGTCTGCATCTTTTCCCACTTTTACGTGGGGTCGATATTTCTGGCTAGCGTTCTCCATCTACCTCTGTCCCACACTTCTTCTTCTTCTTCTTCTTCTTTGTCTGCATCTTTTCCCACCTTTACGTGGGGTCGATATTTCTGGTCAGCTTTCTCCATCTATCTCTGCCCAACACTTCATCACCGATTAATCCCTTTGATCGAAGGTGATCTTTAATACAGTCCATCCACCTTCGCTTTAGTCTCCCTCTCCTTCTCGTTCCCTGCACCTCCATTTCCATCACTCTCCTCCCAATGTACTGTTCATCTCTTTTCATGACATCACCATACCACCCCAGTCTTATTCAATCTATGTACATTTCCTTTTAGCTGATAGGAAAGGTGGTTGAAAAATAATGAGAGTCGTTAGCTAGCTGACTATGGTATGGAATAGTTTTGGAGGTTAAGTATTAGTAAGAGTAATGTAAAGAATTTTATTTATATAAAGGTATATTTATCTTTTCTCAAGTTTACATAAATGATTCGACTTCAATTTGCAAACAGCTCTGAAAATTTGGATGCATTTATTTGCAGATTTGTTATGTTACAATTCTTCTATATAGTAAATACAAAATTTGAACAATTGAAGTCGATGACCATAACTATTGCGACGTCAGTCTATGATAGTGAATAAATACAACAAAAATGGCTGTTTTTCAATATACTAATTATTATTATTACTATTATTATTTGCTATGCTACAACCTTAGTTGGAAGAGCAGGATGCTACAAGGCAAAGGGCTACAACAGGGAAAATATCCCGTTGAGGAAAGAAGTAAGGAAACAAATAAAATAGTGCCCGAGTGTACCCCCATGCTAGAGAACTCTAACCCAAGACAGTGGAAGACCATGGTACAGAGGCTATGGCACTACCCTAGACTAGAGAACAACGGTTTGATTTTGGAAGTTCCTTCTCCTATTAGAGCTGCTTACCATACCAAGAGGAAAGTAGCCACCGAACAATTACAATGCAGTAGTTAACCCATGTGAAGAAGAATTTCTTTCGGTTATCTAAGTGTTGTCAGGCGTAAGAGGACAGAAGAGAATATGTGAAGAATAGGCCAAACTATTCAATGTATGTGTAGGCAAATGAAAAAAACGAATAAATTAATAAAATAAAATGGCTGTCTCACCAAAAAAAAAAAAAAAAAAAAAAAAAAAAAAAAACACGTGTCGCTCTGAAATATAAAAATTGTTCTCCACAAGGACATCACAAATGTAAGCTAATCATTGCAATTGGCCAATTATCACAAAGACAATTACCGGTATAGGTTGCACCACCAAATCCTAATAAACACGAGGTACTGACACGTATGATTACAAGCTCAAAGCAACTCGGAGAAAATGCTCAAAAAAAAAAAAAAAAAAAAAAAAAAAAAAGAGGGATAACCGACTTATCGTATTTTTTTTTTTTTTTCGTTAAATGATGACAGCAAAGTCCATATATGGTACAAGACTCATTTCATATTTCTCTCTCTCTCTCTCTCTCTCTCTCTCTCTCTCTCTCTCCACACACACACACACACACGCCGTATCAATTTACCATCAATCACTTACATCTTTAGTTATACAAAGTTAGCAAGATCTCTCTCTCTCTCTCTCTCTCTCTCTCTCTCTCTCCACACACACGCCGTATCAATTTACCATCAATCACTTTTATCTTTAGTTATACAAAGTTTGCAAGATCTCTCTCTCTCTCTCTCTCTCTCTCTCTCTCCACAC